>NC_053492.1:273916645-274024145 GCF_905171775.1 Rana temporaria | reverse complement strand
AGAAGGGAAAGAGCTCATGGGCACAACACTGCATCGAGTTTAGAAGGAGCTTCACATAGGTTTTTTTTTTACCTTAAGCGCACTTTCACACTGGGGCGGGTGGGCGTCGGCGGTAAAGCGCCGCTATTTTTAGAGTTGAAAATGTATTTATTGGTTTCGTATAAACAACACATAATTATAAAAGAATAATACAAAAGGAAACAATAATCAATGGTACATAAAAGTGACGATCGTGATCAAACACGTAATTTGAGTTAGCCCAATGGCTATCGCCCACAGCTTAACTCCTGATGTCTTATAGGAAGTAATGAACGTCATCGGTCGTCTTTAGGAGCAGAAAACGACTCCCATCAGGCGGGTGTCATTGTTTCCGATCAGATAACATATGAAGAATTCAAAGTAAAATAAAAAAAAAAAAAGGAAAAGAGAGGAAACGAACGACATAAAGAAGGCCATGGAAAGGGAAAAAGAGAAAAGGAAAGAAGAAAGAGCAGAAAAGAGCAGGAAACAGTAGGGGTAGGGCACGAGGGCTGCTGTGAAAACATTTGCTGGGTAGGGTCACAGGAGGGCAATGGGGAGGGACATCCGGAGGTATACGCTTCGATCAGCCCAGAAATAGGGTCATAGGTCAGGGCGGTCGTGTTGGGGGTGGCAGCATGTTAATGAGAGTATCAGAGGCGGAGAAGTGGAGCCAAGTCGACCACAGCATCTTGAATTTATCAAAGGAGTCATTGTCAAGGGCCAGCATCTCCTCCATTCTCATGGTATCGTTCATGATTGAAACCCACCGTGACAAGGGGGGAGTGACAGTCGTTTTCCAAAATGAAGGAATGAGCTGTCTCGCTGAGGACATAAAGAAACGGAGAAGACTTTTCTTTTGAGACGAAACCGACCCAGGGAGAATGGAAAGGAGGGCGATCTTGGGGGAGGGTGTCAATGTGTCATCATAAATTTTATTATAACAAGTAAATACCTGAGTCCAGAAGGGGCGGATCCTCTCGCATTCCCACCAGATATGGAGATAGGTCCCTGTAGAAGAGGTGCATCGCCAACATGTGGCTGGAGTAGACGGGAACAATTTGTGTAACGTGAGGGGGTCCCTGTACCACCGTGACAAAACCTTATAGTTCTTTTCCTGGGAGTAGCAGGATATCGTTGATTTGTGAGTAAACAGAAACGAGGTCTGCCAGTCCGATCGGGATATGTCTTCTTTCAGATCTGCAGACCACTTCCCCGTGTAAGGAGGCAAATCACCATGTAGTAGAGCTTGAAGGAGACAGTATATGGTAGAGAGAAGGTGTCTGGGTGTTTCAGAGAGGGAGCACAGTCGTTCAAATTCAGTGTAGGGGCGGTGGATTTGGGAGGAACCGTGTAGACACTGTGCAAATGTAGAGAGGTGAAGGGTGGTAAGCCAGTCTATGGGACCTGTCGATGTGACCGGAGTCCCTCGCAGCGGGTCCACAAAAGAGTGTGCTTGTGGCCAGTCAGAACGCCTAAAGGGCCCTATTGTGGCCGCCCCTATGCCCTGGGGGAATACGGGGTTATCGAATAAAGGGGACAATGGGGAAGGGTCGGAGGACAAGGAGGTGCATAGACCCCTATGGACCCATAGTCTGAGAGAGGCAATCGTCAATGGCGAGAGGGACGGCAAGCGGGAAAAATTGGACCCATATCCCCAGAGAAGGGCCCGTAGATCCACGGGTGTTAGGTCTTGTTCGATGGCGACAGAAGCCTTTAGGAAAGGGCGGGGGAACCATTCCAGAATGCGTGCCACATGAGTGGCTTTGTAATAAGTCTCAAAGTCGGGTAGACCTGCTCCACCCTGTAACTTCGGGAGTGTGAGTAACTTGTATCTCACTCTGGGCATCCCCCTATTCCACAGAAATCTGATAGCTAGTGAGCGTAGGGCCGCAAAAAAGGTTTTAGGGACTAAAACAGGGATCGTCTGAAAGAGGTATAATAATTTGGGGAGGGTGTCCATTTTAAGGGTGTTGATCCTTCCAAACCACGGTAAGGGGGAACCTCCCCATCCCTCCAAGTCCTTCCGGATGCGAGAAAGTAAAGGGATATAGTTCAGGGAGAACAGGTTGGAAAGGTTGGAGGGTATTGTAACCCCCAAGTAGGACACTCCCTTCGCCTTCCATTGGAATGAGTAGTTAGACCGTAGGGAGGACATCACAGGAGCAGGGAGAGAAATGTTGAGAGCTTCAGTCTTGGAGACGTTAAGCTTAAAGTTACTAAAAGACCCAAACCTTTGAAATTCATGGAAAAGGGATGGTAGAGAGGTATGGGGGTGTTGCACATAAACCAGGAGGTCATCAGCATATAGGGACAGCTTATGGTGAGCGGAGGGTGTTTGTATACCCTGGAAGGAGGCGTTCTGCCGGATAGCACAGGCCAAGTGTTCTATAACAATAACGAATAATAGAGGGGAGAGGGGGCAACCCTGCCGGGTGCCATTAGCAATGTCAAACGGCTCAGAGGTTGTGCCGTTTACCAGAACCGAGGCAGACGGCCGGGAGTACAAGGACAGCATTTTAGAGATAAAGGTAGAACCTAGCCCCAATTGTTCCAGTGAGAGTTGAAGAAACTCCCAATTGACCCTGTCGAACGCTTTTTCGGCGTCGAAGGAAAGGAGGCAGGCTTTCAGGCTTGTACGTTGGACAAGGGATATAAGGTGAATCGTTTTAGTGGTGTTGTCTCGCGCCTCGCGGCCCGGGACAAATCCCACTTGGTCATTATGAATCACGTTCGGGAGGAGAGGAGACAAGCGATTGGCCAACACCTTGGCGAACAGTTTGAGGTCAATATTGAGCAAGGATATCGGCCGATAGCTGGTACATTGGGAAGGATCTTTGCCTGGCTTAGGGATCACAGAGATGTTGGCGGATAGGAGATCTCTTGAAGGCAGATGGAGATCGTCTATGGCGTTAAAAGCCTTAGCTAAAAGTGGCGCCAGTTGGAGAGCAAAGGTTTTGTAAAAGCGGGGGGTATAACCATCTGGGCCTGGACACTTGCCTATTTTCAAGACTTTAATGGCACCTAGGAATTCGGTCACTGCCAGGGGTTTGTCTAGTTCCAGGGAGTTTAGTTTGGGGATAGTAGGCAATGCTGTTTCCCTAATGTAGTCTTGCATGGTGTCAGTAGAATGGGTGGTGCGGGCGGGTGGGGTTGTGGGGGAGAGGTTGTACAGCCGGGAGTAGTAATCCCTGAAGGCAGAGGAGATGCCTTTCGTATTAAACGTCTTGGTTTGATCAGGGCAGGTAATGAAGGGGATGGAGCCTCGGGGCGGTCTGGGATGGAGGATCTTTGCCAGGTGTTTGCTACATTTGTTGGCTAGAGAATAATAATGATTACGTGCTCTGTCCCGAGCTATCAAGGAATGTGTATCTAAGAGTTGCAGTAGATCTCTACGCGCGTTTGAGAGTCGTACGAACACGGCGGGATCCAAGTCCCGTTTGTGGAGGGATTCGAGGTCCGCTATGGTGGAGAGGAGACGGCGTATGTCATCCGTTCTCATCCGCTTGAGACGGGAACCGTGCTGTATGAGCACTCCCCGGATCACACATTTCAGGGCATCCCATTGGATGAGGGGGGAAGTAGAGTCAGAGGAATGATCAGCGATGAAGTTCCGAATGGTTGTGGAGATGTCTGCCACACAGACGGTGTCCCTCAGTAGATTGTCATTGAGCCTCCAGTGCATACCGACGCGAGATGTTGGAGGGCGGGCTAAGGTCAGATAGATCGGGGCATGGTCAGACCATAGTAGGTGGCCTAGGGAGGCCTGGAGGGGAGTATCTAACAAAGACTGTGATATCAGGAAGTGGTCTAGCCTGCTGTAAGAGTTGTGAGCTGCAGAGTAGTGACTGTAGTCTCTCTCTGTGGGATGCTGGATACGCCAAACATCCACCAGATGAGACGCATGTAGTAGGGATTTGATGCGTGTCAAAGAGGAGAAGGAAACAGGAGACTTACCCGAGGAAGTGTCTGCAGATGGGGACATAGCGAAGTTGAAGTCTCCACCGACGATAAGACAGGGACCCCCAAACGAGGATAATCTGGTGAGAATGGATGAGAGGAACCGAGCCTGGTCCACGTTAGGTACATAGATGTTGGCCACTGTAAAGAGAAAGTCATTTAGTCTCAGCTTAAGAAAAATAAAACGGCCAGCGACATCAATAAAGGAATCTAAGATCTCAGGTTTGAAGGACTTATGAAAACCAATGGACACCCCCTTGGATTTGGCCTGAGGGTTAGTACTGTGAAACCATTGCGTATAGTATTTATTGCGTAGGGCCGGAATAGAGCCCGTACGGAAATGTGTTTCTTGGAGCAAAAGGATATTTGAGCGCATTTTGTGAAAGTGATATAAAATCTGGCTCCGCTTCTCCGGCTTGTTGAACCCCCGACAATTAAAGGATGCTAAAGCAATAGGGGTCACCTTAGCCATGAGAGTGGATGGTAAGTATCAATATTGTCCCAGAAATCAGCAGCCCTCGATCGAACCAGCAAAGTTGAGAGAGGCACAGGGAGAAAGAAAGGGGGGACGAGAAAGGAAGAGGGGAAGTGAGTAGAGGTAGCAAGAAAAAGAGGGGCAAAAGAGAGCAGTAAAGAGCAAAAGAACCCATAATGCAGGAAGGTGAATTACTATATCTCGACCACCATACTCCAAACCACAAATAGGAGGTAAAAACAATAAGCAAAGGGAATCTTGGTTCAGAGGATGAGGTGATCGACAAACTATTCTTAGAAAAAAAAAGGTTCGAAAAAACAAAAACAAAAAAGGCCACTAGGTGGCACCAAAGAACCATAGGTAAGGAAAAAAAAAAGACCCTTACCACTTGACATACGACAGTATATCACTCAGTGTCCAATATGGCACTGAGAAAAAAAAAAAAACCCTTAAGGGGGGGTGCGAGGGAAGACCCACAAAGCAGAGTAATCCCTAGGTCCCCCAGCTCCACGGAGTGTGAGAGAAAAAAAACAAAAAAAAAAAACAATAATAATAATAATTATAGAATAGGTTAAAACTAACAAGCATGCAGTACAACATGTAATGATGGCAAATAACAATGACACGTAACAAATTGCAGGGAACAATCAATCGCATGAATAATGCCACACATCTCGGGGTGAACAAAACATAACAGGCCCCCAACATCAGGCAGTCCAGCAGATCAAAAACTTGTCCCACAAATATAGCGATGGTGGTAAAAAAAGAGAGGAAAGAGAGAAAAAAAAAAAGGGGGGGGGGTAAAAAATCAGGAATCCAGCTTATGCTTAGCCATCAGCAGTACAGGGGGGTTCCCTGTAAGAGTGGGAAATCAGTGCGGAAAAGCAGGACATCTCAGTCATTGGGGCCCTGCCGGGGCATGGATCCGGAGCGTTGAGGCGTATGCTTGGGGTTGCGTTTGCGGCCCTGTTTCTGCCATTGAGGTGCAAAGGGGAGGCCCGGCGTAGTAGGAGTGAATGGCCAATCTGGGAGAGAGACCTGCGGAAGCTCCAGTGTGCTGAGGAAGGAAGGCAGATCTCCTAAGGTGCGGAATATGGCGGTTTTGCCCTCGTGGTGTACTCGGAGATGGAAGGGGAATCGCCATTGGTACTTTATCTGTTTAGCTTGCAGTAGCTGTGTAAGCGGCTTCAGAGCTTTCCTCATCGTCAGAGTCTGACGAGACAGATCCGGGAGAAGCATCACAGGGGCATCGTTGAAGAGGATAGTGGTCTGTGAGCTAGCCGCTCTCATGATTTCCTCCTTGATCTTGTAGAAGTGAACTCGGCATAATGTGTCCCGTATAAAAGAGGGGTCAGGGGTCCGGGGCCCCGAGGTTCTGTGCACACGGTCTAATTCAATGGGGTCATCTTTGGGGCGCTGCAGCAATTGATTGAAAATCGCCGTCACAGCCGTGGGCAGATTTTTGGGGTCAACCGTTTCGGGGATCCCGCGAATGCATATATTATTGCGACGATTTCTATTTTCGATGTCGTCTTGTTGGTAAGCGAGTTGCTGCAGCATGACAGTGTGGGTATTGAGTATTTGATCATGAGGCTGTACAGTGTTGCTGAGGCTATCAGTGGTGTTATCTATGTCCTCAAAGCGGGCACCCATATCTTTCTTAAGGTCAGAGATCTCCTTTTTGTGCGCTTTTTCTATTCTGTGGACACAATTTTCAAAGTCAGATTTAGTGGGCAGGGTCCTGATGTAACTGTGAAGGGACCTCATCTGGGCCTCCATGTCCCAGCAATCTCCTGAGCCCAGGGATACATTAGACCTGCTCCTGGTGAGCATGGAGGGAAACAGATTGTCCTCAGGGAGCGGGAGATGGCTATGGGAGCTCACCTGCGTGTGGATTGAGGACTCAGAGCGGGCTGGAGACGGCGGGGCCAGCGCCATCTTGGATTCTGGGCGGCGGAGTGCAGCGGCCCGAGATCTGGCGAATAATTCCTCGAGATCGCCGCTTTGTGTATTTCCACGGGTGCCCCTCGGTGCCCGCTGCTTGTCTTTCCCCATATGCGGCGGTGAAGGCGGGTTCCTGCGATGCTTGCGGTCCGTGGAGCCGAGGGACCGGGGAGCTGCGAGCAGACATGTCCTACAGCTCCATGCGTCAGGCCACGCCCCCGCGCCGCTATTTTTAGTGGCGCTTTACTGCTAGCGGCCGAAAGAGTTAAAAAAGCGCCCGCAAAGCACCGCTGCCCATTGAATTATATGGGCAGGTGGCGTTTTAGGGAGCGGTGTATACCGCGTCTTGTCAGCGCACCGCACCAGTGGGACAGCCCTCGGGTTGTCGCACTGGAGTGACAGGAGAGGCGCTTTTCAGGCACTATTTTTAGCACTATAGCACCTGTAAAGTGCCTCAGTGCCTAATACAGAGAATGCATTAATGTAAAAAGAAAATGTCTGCCTTTAGAACCATTTAATTCTTTGGTTGCCTTTGTTAAAAGGGCTCTGTCATTACAGATTTTAATTTAGCAACCTTTTCACTGGGATGCACATTAAAGTGAACTTGTCGCCATAAGAAATAACCAAATTAACATATATGAAAAATGGGACTTGTATCCTTTTTACTACATGTTTTCTAACGGCCATGTGGTTGCATGGTTTTCTGGAGGGCCATTTTAAAACAGCATTTTTTGTGAATAGAATACCTACAATTGCACTGTTATTAGCCAAGCAAAATGCACAGAGCCAATTGGAGTGACTCTGTGCCTTGCGATCACTGTGATGTCCACGATACTCCTGTTTAAATTTGAGAGCCCTCCCCTGCCTCTCACAATGGAAGAAATTAAGATTTAATCGATGAAGGGTAGGCAGAAGCAACCCTTTCAAACCCCCATATATGGTTTTGGATGATTATTAGGATGAACATTTAAAGGTTAACTCCACTTTTGTGGGGAAAAAGATGGCAAATAATAAAATAAATTATGTAGCACATATAGTTGCAACTCAAGTCATATTGTAATTAAATGTTATTAAAAATACATTTTTTACTTTTTAATCTGCTTTTTTTTTTTTTTTTTTTTTTATAAAATGCAATGTGGCTACCTGGAGGCATTATGCATACAGATGGTGTACAGAACGCCCCTTGAAAATGTAGTTTCCTGCTTCTGTGATTGCTCATTGATTTTCCCAGAAGTTTGCAAGTCGGCATCCCCATTTTTGGCACCCCCTGCAGAAAAAAAAAACTTTTTGATCAGATACTCCCAAAGGCAAATCGCATCTAAAGGGATACCAACCTTTCCAAATTCCTCATTAGAGCCCTGCAAGTGCAGCAGCTGATTGATAATTCGAAAATCACTCTTATACAGATTTACTCTGCACATGGACAGACAAACAAACTGCTATTCCTTCAGAAGAACAAAAGATGCAAATCTACAACAAAGTTCGTTAAACTCCTTGCAATGTACAGATCACCCAGAGGGAAATGTTACTCTTTAAATTTAGCTTTGTATATAATCTATACACAGTGTTGTGCCCACTATTTTTCATAGGTCTAGATACATTGCTGTAACATGGGGTATATGAAGGAAAAATGTATGTGGCTCCATTTACAAGTTGTTTTGGGTCTATGATTGGGTTGCTTTTGAACATTACTCATAGACAATCTTCTGTTTTTAAGAAAGAAACACTGTACTTTAAAAGGAACACGTAAGAAAAAGTGTGAAACAAAAGTCTGCATTAGTATACCACTAGGAACTTGTTGGTTATCTTAAAGGAAGCAACAATCTTTTTACTTAAGTCTCATCTTTTATATCATTATGGTACAATGGCAAGTGCAGTGAAAGAAAGATTCCTGATTTGCTATACAAGTCCTCTTTTTTTCTTGATAATCAGCGGTATTCATCAGCCTGCTCAGAATTCTATAGCGGAGCAATACTAAGAGTTCCTTTAATCAAGATCTCAGTTCAAAGCTACCCATTTAATCTTATGATAACAGCCAAGGTACTATTGTGAATTCTTGCCAGAGAAAAAGCCTTATTGATTTTATTTCACAATATCACAATCTACAGCAAAAACTGAGAGTATCCAGCAGGGACATGAAAAGAAAGTTCTCTCGTATCCGAAAGTAATGGACTTATAAACATAAATGTGACCCACCAATCACTGAGAGACAATGGTGGGATTCAAACCTTGCTGCAGCCTACAGAGCAAGACCACCTGTATAATACATGATCCTAACAGCAGGTAGCACGGGTTATCTGCACATACCAATACTATTTAAAGATCCTACTGTGTGCCATGGGCACATGTCATAGATTAATCTTGGAGCCAAGCTAGATTTTCCATACAGCACATGCTAAGGTTTCAGCTTTTCAGGGTGTGTATATAGATAGATATATATTATATATATATATATATTTGTTCATTATTGCCCCTTATTATAGTCATGTCTGATGTATGTGATCTATATTTGATGTAAAATGACAGTTCTTTTGACACTGACTGCAGGTAAAAAAAAGTGCTTAAGTGGTTGTAAACATTTGGGATTTTTTTTCATAAAAAAATCAAACATGCCATTATCTTGCACAGAGCAGCCCCCATTGTCTTCTTCTAGGGTCCCCTGCCAGTGCTCCAAGCCCCTCCTCTTCATAGGGTGCCCCCACGGAAAGCCGCTTTCCCTGGGGGCACTTGTGTGCACTCACTCCCGAGTCCCACTGCTGCGTTCATTGACAGATAGTGGAAGTCGGCACGGTCCCCCGATCCAGTGTCATAGAATTTGACTGACAACTATCAATCTGTCCAATAAGAGAGACAGTGGCTGGAGCCGTTGCGCTCCTGCACATGCCTGGTTCGGATCGGGTTCAGGTAAGAAAAGGGGGGGGGGGTCTGGGGGGAGCTGCAGCACAGAAGGTTTTTCACCTTATTACATAAAATTAATGCGAAAAACCTTAACGCGGATGTTCCGCCAAAAAAAAATATTAAAAGCCAGCAGCTACAAATACTGCAGCTGCTGACTTTTAATATTAGGACACTTACCTGTCCTGGAGTCCAGCGCCGTCCACAGCAGATGACGAGCGATCGCTCGTCACCCTGCTGCTCCCCCCTCCATCCACGCTGAGGGAACCAGGAAGTGAAGCGCTGCGGCTTCACTGCCCGGTTCCCTACGGCGCATGCGCGAGTCGCGCCGCGCCCGCCGATTGGCTCCCGCTGTGTGCTGGGAGACGAGTGTTCCCAGCACACAACGGGGGGGGCGACGGGATGTGACGCAATGCCCTTCTTTTGCCTGTGAATGCCGGGCCGGAAGTGGGTGCAAATACCTGTCTTTAGACAGGTATCTGCACCCCCATCCCCCCTGAAAGGTGTCAAATGTGACACCGGAGGGGGGGAGGGTTCCGATCAGCGGGACTTCACTTTAGGGTGGAGAACCGCTTTAAGGCTTTAGAACCACGTTAGACTGCAAAGACAAATTGGTCTTTTTTTTTATTATTATTACTTTATTACACAAAAAGTAAACCTAAAAGTGTGGGAAAAAATATTTTACCTCCCTGATTAACTGCTTATCATTAACCTTTATTATCTCTCTGCTCCACTTTTTTATAAAAAAACATCCACAAAGTTCCACAAATCTATTTTTATACTGTTTGTATAGCTCAGTGGTTTCCAAACTACAGCCCGGGGACCAGATGTGGCCCTTTGCTTGCCTTTATCCAGCCCTTGGGGCACTATTCTTCCCACTGACATGAACAGTGGGACATAATTCCTCCCACTGACACCAATGATGGGACGCTATTTCTCCCACTGACACCAATGATGGGACACTATTTCTCCCACTGACACCAATGATGGGACACTATTTCTCCCATTGACACCAATGATGGGACACTATTTCTCCCATTGACACCAATGATGGGACATTATTCCTTCCACTGACACCAATTTTGGGGCACTATTCTTTCCACTGACACCAACAATGGGCCATTGTTTATTCCCACTGACAGAGGCAATTTTCTACTCCCACTAACCACAGTCCAGCCCCCTAAAGTCAAAGGACAGTAAAATGGCTTCTTGTTTAGAAAGCTTGGAGACCCCTGCTTTTGTGCATTGCAGTGTCATTTCAAATCAATGGTACTGCAACACGCTACATCACAAAAGCGTGTTTTTAGCAGGAAATTGCAGAAAACGACACTAGGATGCTTTCCACTCCCACTGGCCACAGTCCGGCCCTTCTACAGTCTGAAGGATAGTAAACTTTGTTAAAAAGTTTGGGGACCGCTGTTCTACCTCCAGGCTTATTGTGAATGGCTGAGCAATTCTCAGCACAACTGGGATGTCACTGTAGCGCTGCTGAAACATATTGCTGTATACAACTGATGCTACATACATGTTCATACAGCACTGACAGCGGCGGCAGAAATTAGTCCAGGAAATATTTTGTTTGGGTTACTGTACTATCATGTACAGTGAAAGTGAACCTGGAAATAGGCTTTAATGGAGAGGGAGAGGCATCTTAAAATCCAGCAGGGATTTCAGTGCAGCAAAGGCAGGGCTGTTGGCTCACCACAGGAAATTAGGAGCTCATTTGCAGTGTTATAAAAGCGACAAACATGAAGTAAATATGCATTTATTGTAGAGAGGTACTTCAAAAAGGTTTTTCTTTATCGTCCATTGATGGACACAACAATGTTGTCATTCTTAGACTTTTAGATTGAACTACTGCCTTCAGTAGTTTTGGACACTGTCAGATGAAAAACATCAAGCTAGCCCCCATATAACTTCACCTCCAACCATCATCTCTCCAGTTTTTGGTAGTGTTCTAACAGGTTGGATGCTTTTTCCTCAGAGAAAAAAAACTATAAGTTTGTCTTTTTGTTTTTTTTATTATGTGGGTTATTTTGTAGATATTTTTTCTTCTGTTTTTTCAATTAATATTCTGAAAAAATGCTGTTTGAGCTGATCTCAGTTATCCAGATCAGCATATCCTCAACAATGGCTACCCAAACCATGCTGGACTGAAGATTGTACAGCTAGCCTGGAATTTGACCTTTAGGTACTGGACAGCCACAGAATGCTCTCCAGGTCCAGAATGGTGACCCAGTCTTTGAAGGCTCACCATGTTAGTTAGCCCATTTGGCCTGAAGTAGATCTACATTTGAAAGCAGTGTCCAGATTCTACGAGAGCAGAACGGTCTACAGGTGGCACTGCATCTGGTGTAACCTAGTCTCTGAAGACTAATGTAGTGAGTAAGCCTCTGGTCATAGTGAGGCTAGCCTTAAATATGACCTTTCGAGCACCTTGATAGTCATTGTGGCTGTATCATACGCAGTAGTTCCTCCCACTGATTGGTTCTTTTGTACCGACATGTGAGTTGGTCAGTGCAACCACAATGTGCAGATGAGGAGGAGCATGTACTATATTTCACACAAACGAAAGTGTGAAATACTTGCAGTGTCCGTGGAGACGAAAATGTTACATATCGCCAAACAATCGGAAATTACCGTAATTTAGTGCCTCTTCTGTTTATGCCTTTTCATACAGAGTGATTCATCCTGATAGGGTCACCTAAGACAATATCACTCAACACTTTTAATAACATAGGCTAAGCATCCTTGCATATTTCAAAGCTCACAAGTAACATGCTGTTGTTGCAGTGTTTTCATATCTGTATATTAAACTCGCCTAGTGTATGTGCTTTTGTTATATTTTCTGTTTTTATCCACTATCATCCTTCATCCTAAAATATTGATTAATTTATTTGGTGTCTTCTTTTTGCACATCTAGATAAAAACCAGAGACAAGTACATTAACAGTCTAAGAAAGAAATGTCAAAAAGAGAATGAGATTAATCGGGAGAAGCAAAGGCGGATTGAAACTCTGGAAAAATATGTAGCTGACCTGCCTACACTTGAAGATGTACAAAGGCAGAGCGAAAGGGTAATACTTTTTCACTGTTGCTTGGCCAGACAGTTTAGTTACCTCTAGAATTTACTAGTGTAGTGAAAGTAATTAATTGGTTGGTAATTGTAACGTAACATTTTGATATAGTTTTAGTCTTTTGACTATGCCATTTTAGTTTTTGTCATATTTAAGTCATCTGAATTGTTTTAGTCGTATTTTAGTTGACTAAAATCTCCAGTACATTTTATTAGACTAAAATCTCCAGTACTTTTTAGTCGACTAAAATCAAATGGGTTTAGTTAAATTATAATACATTACTCATTATACTCCTGGAGTAAAAATCTAACATGTTCTTATTTATGATATTAAGGTTTGAACATGCACTACAGACACAGATTTTGCCATTGTGAGAATGAAAACCAAGTTTCATAAGCAAACAAAAATATTTTTGTCTAAACTTTGACTAACATAAGTGCTTAAAACAACTTCTAAAAAAAATAAAAGCTCAAAAAAATGTAAACTATTGGCTGTAATGCCATTGCACATATTACCTGAATAAATTACCAACATTAAATATTAAGGAAAAAAAAAATAAGAAAAGCATTTTTTTTTTTTAGCAGCTTAGTAGATGCCCTTTATTCGTATGTGGTAGTGCAGTGTTAATTTTGACATCAAATTTCGATTTAGTTTGCCATTTTAGTCGTATTATTTTGGCCATTTGAATTGTTTTAGATTTAGTTGTGTTTTAGTCAACTAAAATATGTTAATTTAGTCAATGAAAATATTTTCGTTGACATTAACACTGTTGTTTAAGGAACACCTGAGTTTTATTGTGAGCCTGCCTGTAGAAGCTAAAAGTGTACACTAGTTCTCTAAATCATACCATTAAAATTACATTCTGTGATTTCCTTTGATAAATTGACCTTGCAAAAGAGTACTCGAGGCACTGTCAAACACTGTGGTAACACAAGCTGTAATAGCTTGGAGCTGGAACACGGTTGCTGTGTTAAAGGTGTCAAAAAGGAAAGTATTTGAGCTGCCAGTTGCAATCACTCACACTCCACCTGTCGCCTTTCAAAGGCATGGTGGAAAATGAAAATAAGTATTTTATAGTTTTCTACACTTTGCAGATTGCACTATACAAGAGGCTCAATAAGTTTAAAAAAGTTTCAAAGCCAGATTTTCGGTAAGCATCATATTATGTGCAAGCTTTTAAAATAATGTTTGTTTGTTTTTTTGTGTAAAGCTTCATTTATTAGAGGAGGAAAACCAGCAACTGCGGGAGAACATGAAGTGTCTTGAAAAACTAGTAAACGAGTCAAGGACACAATGTAAAGAAAAAGACGCCCAGACAGAGTGCCAGAAACAGAGGGAAAAAGAGTTAGTGCAGACTGTACAAAGGTAAGAACTGTCATTTGATGAGAATGCTGTTTGTATAGCTGAAAACGTCATAACCGCTAGAATCAGAAAATGGAACGTCAACAGCAATGGACTTGGTGATGAGCATCTAATGCCATTATAATAACTAGAACCTTTTGGTTTCCATGGCTCACATCAAATCTTTCTTAAGACTCTTACATTTAAAGCTATAATAAACTAAGGAAAAAGAAGTCGCTAAGCTTTATAGAAAAAAATTGAAAACCGCTCTGGGGAACTGGTGTATACTACATCAGAAATCGCAAGAATATTCACATAGTGCACTATACTTGGTAAGATTAACAGGGGAACAATCAAAATAATTAGAAAATAAGGAAAAGATACAAGCTTATTTAAAAGAGGCCAAATTACCTAAATTAAGTGAGGGAAATATGTTAGATCTAGAGAAGCCAATAGCGCAAGAAGAAATCTATACAGCAGTAAAGGAGACCGCCACGGGAAAGAGTCCAGGGCAACTAAAGACCAATTAGTTCCAAAACTATGTTCTTACTGGAATTCAATAGATGAAGGAATGGAAATGAGGAGAGAATCACTGTTGGCCTATATCAGAGTAATACTAAAAGAAGGAAAGGATATAACGTAATGTGCCAGTTATTAGACCAATATCATTATTAAATGTAGACACAAAACTATGCCAAAATCTTGGCCACTAGATTAAAAAGATTAATGCCGGATTGAATACATACAGACCAGGTGGGGTTCATACCTGGGAGAGAAGGAAGAGACAACAGAGTAAGAACGTTGTTACTCCTACAAAAAGTAAAGGGATGGACCCCAGTTCTATTCCTGTCAATAGATGCGGAAAAGGCATTTGACAGGGTAGACTGGGCATTCATGATGGCTACAATAGAAGAGAGAGGGATAGGCCCAAAAAATTACTCTACGGAAATAAAACACTATATCAACTTCCAACGGCAGCAGTAATAATCAACGTGAATCTATTGCAATCTTTTGAGCTATTTAATGGTACTATTCTAGGGCATGCTCTTTCACACCTATTGTTTATATTGACATTGGAACCTTTATTGGCCACTATTCGAAATAGTGTAGATATAAAAGGAGTGAAGGTAGGAGAAGATAGGAACATAAAGTGGCGGCATATGCAGATGCTATCTTGTTTTATGTCTTCTGCCCAAGAACATTACAAAATAATGAAATTTTTGAAAGATTAAGGAGAAATCTCAAAGTCAAAAATTAACCCCTCAATGTCTGAAATTTTAATATGGATAAGAAAGATGAACAACAATTACAAGAAGAGTTTCCGTTCACATGGCAGAAAAAATTAAAATACTTAGGTTTAAAATTAACATCGGTCTTATAGGGCCCAGGGATATTTAAAAGTCCTCCCAAAAGACTGACTCAGATGCTGGAATGAATCTCATTCATGCACTGTAAGTGCGCCTTTTTCACCTAATTAAACCCTGTATAGTTTACGGATTTACACTATGTGGCTCTTTATTGTCTTTCATTACATGGGAGCTTGAAGGGACTATACTTGGTGGCACGCACTTAGCCTATGAGATTCATTCCAGCATCTGAGTCAGTCTTTTGGGAGGACATTTTAATATCCCTGGGCCCTATAAGACCGCTGCAATACCGGTCTTATCATCTGGTAAGAAGACTACATCTTTATTTATCGGGTGTCCTTTATGGTGGAGGATTTCTTCTTTCAACATCACTATTCAATATATGATCCATTTGATTTTGAGTTCTTTTTTGGACTTTTATTGAACTATTGTTCTCTTTTCACTATTCATTTATTTTTCACTAATTTTTCAATATTTTTTTTGGTGATCACACATACTTTTAGCGCTGTACTTTTTTTGTATTTTTAGTGTTTTTTACTTTGGTTTTAGGTATTAGGTACTGGCAGCTATCTACACTCACGTGTTTCACAATAATTCATATGTTAGCGCAGTGTTTTTTTCTCTACCACTAGTGGTTGAAAAAAAATGTTTTATCTTAAAATTAACATCTCCAAAGAATCCGTATCAAAGGAATTACATAACTTTATTAAACGAGATTAAAGAGAGGAGCTGCGGTGGCTCAACGCGATTGGCACTGCGCTGACAAGCCATTCACCTCTGCAGCTAGAGGTTCGGATCCCGGTCTCGGCTTCATGTGAATTGAGTTTGGTGGTCTCAGCCCGGCTCCCGGTGGGTGTGCTATGCAAGGTAAGCCTGTGCTTAGTACGCCCACCCCCTCCCACAAAAACCACCACACCTACACACGCACTCTAAATTGGGTTAACACACGCACTTTGACCACGCGGTCTCTAAAAGAGAGGCGAAGGACTAATGGGGCTGGTTGAGCGGGCTAATCCTCTCACTCCCTTATAGGGAGTCCCTCTGCCCCGTTGGGCTTCAAAGCGGAGCAGGTAGGGCGGGCTGTGTGGGAGGACCCCCTCACACACCCGCCATTGCCACCCGGGGCATGGAGAAAGGTGGCAGATTGCCTCTGGGGAGGCCTGCCTACTCCCAACTCCTGCAGTCCGGCTCCTCTCTCGAGTACACGCACAAAATACACTTAAAAAAAAAAAAAAAAAAAAAAAAAAAAAAACGAGATTAAAGAGGAAATAAAAAAATATCAATGAGGCCACTTTCCTGGATAGGACTTATAAATATCGTCAAGATGGGAATCTTGCCAAAAGTTCTCTATAAATTTCAGATGCTTCCTATACACGTGCCACAGGCATATTTTAAGACATTGAAGGAATGATGATACCTAAGTTAATATGGCAGCACAAAAAACAAGAATACAATTTGCAGTACTAAGCTTTACCAGATTTTTAAATAGATTACAATGCAGTTTTGTTATCATGAATTCTAGATTGGACATTTAATTCACATGGGAATAGTTGGGTTAAAATGTAGAACACGTTAAGTAATACACAATTGAATAAGGGGATATGGGTGCAACAGTATTGTCATTTTTCGAAGGACACAAGTGATCTAACAATGAACGTATTTAAAGTGGTTGCATCACTTTACCTATAGGTAAGCCTATATGTAGTGGAAATATCTCTTAAACCTGGGCCGTTTAGGATATATTTACCCTGTAATGTGCTGATGATGTAATCGGCGCATGGACTGTGAAGAAACTGACCTCTGTGCTGTTTCTTCACTCGTATGTGCCATGGCTGACGACTTGCGGCACCGGCAAGTCACAGAGCCGGAGTCCGCTGCCCCAAAGGAAGAGGGCAGAAAATGGATGCTTCCACCAGCGGGGACAGCACAGGCTTAGATTGCAGGTAAGTGCCACATAATGGGCTACTATGCAATACATACTAGCCTATTATGCTTTTACTTTGCAGGGAACGACATAGGAAGAAAAACCCATCAGAGTTTACTTTCTATTTAAGGTATGGGATTTAATACACAGACAAAGAAAATGGGAATATAATTCACCACTAATACCACTCGCAGGGACAAATTTATTTTTTTCCACATCTGCCACATCCAATAAGATCAGGAGAAAGTTTTATTACCATTTGAAAAATTGCTCAACTTACAGGAAGCACCAAGGCACAGAATTTCCCAGATTCATAAGATTCTTACTCTAAAGTTGGAACCATTGGTACTGCCTTTCTTGAATAGGTGGGAAGCAGAACTTGGTGCAACTTGGAGTGCGAAAGAGAAAATGTTGAAATTAGCAGAGGGAACAGCAAAAGATATCAACACGATAGAAACTAATTTTAAATGTATGTCAAGATGGTATATAACACCTATCAAAGCACACAAATCTCAAAAGGAGAAAACGCCACTTTTCGGAGAGGGTGTGGGAAAAGAGGAACATGGACACATATACGGTGGGAGTGTTTGAAAATACAGAAAGTAGTAGATATGCCTAAAAATCCAGAAACCTATTTATTACATAATACCAAACTTACAATAAAATAATATAAGAGACCGATAATACCTCATTTAATAAATGCATCAAAACACAACACCTGATCCAAAACAATGGCAAGCATTGGAAAGCCCAACGCTAATAGAATGGGTTCAAAGGGTATAATTTATTTATAACATGGAAGAATTGTGTCATTACGGAGGAGATGGAATAGAAATATTTTCAAATACTGGATGTGAAGAGTTTAAGAATACAAAGAAATTCTCTGAGATAATGTGAATCCGAAAAAAGATAGGTAAAAGGAATAATAGAAGGAAGATTATAACACATGTTTAAGGGATGGGGAAGGCGAGGGGGCGGATAAGGGAAAACCTATATTTTTTTGAATGAGAATTTTGAACAACGTAAAAATTTAATAAAAATTTCAATAAAAAAATTATTAAAGCTATAATATATGTGTAAAAAGATGCGAAGCTGGCCTAGACACTAGAAACAATAATGCAACTAGCTTTTTCAGGAGGAGGTATGCAATGACAACCCACATATTTTCACCACAACAGGTAGGGTTTAAAAAGCAGCATGACAACTCGGCATACTTAGGTTCGTATAATGAAATTGCAGCCATCGCTGGGGTTTTCTGGGACGTGAACACCCCATCTAGATAGCAGCCCTTGAAGTTCAGTTTTTGAATGCGTTCGTTCAAGTCCTATACTGGAGCATTTGGCCATAGCTGCATTATTCCATTAAGGCTTTGCATTTGCATCATTATCAGGCGCTGATCCCTTTCTGCTTTGCTTAATACTTGTAGACATTAAACAGATTAATGTCTTCTATTTCCAACCTTAGACTTAAAGTTTAATGGAGTGTGCCATAATCTTAATCAGGTTTTTAGGCAAACTAGCTTTTCCTTGTTAACTTTGTCACAGCGAGAACCACTATTTTATATTAAATGCGTAGCGAGGTAATTGGCAGAATTAATTGCTAATATGCAGTCGCAGTGATCTTGTGTCCTGTCTGGCAATATTCTAAAGTTTATGGGGATTGCAGCAGGGTCCAACCAGTGTTGTCTTTCTCCTCACTAGGGAGTGGATAAGCTTTGCCATTTTATAAAAAATAAAGAAGGTTCCTACACTCAGAAGGCAGGCAAATAACCTCACTTTAATGCATTAGTTGTTTTATTTAAGGTTTTTCTAACCACTTCAGCCCCGGACCATTTGCCTGCCCAAAGACCAGAGCACTTTTTGCGATTGCGTCGTTTTAACTGACAATTGCACGGCCATGCGATGTGGCTCCCAAAAAAAATTGACATACTTTTTTTTCCCCCACAAATAGCTTTCTTTTGGTGGTATTTGATCACCTCTGCGTTTTTTATTTTTTGCGCTATAAACAAAAATAGAGCGACAATTTTGAAAAAAGGCAATATTTTTTACTTTGCTATAATAAATATCCACAAGAAACATATAAAAAAAAATGTTTTCCTCGGTTTAGGCCAATACGTATTCTTCTACATATTTTTATGGCATTTTTATTAATATTTTTTTTCTAGTAATTGGGGTGATCAGCGATTTTTATATCGTGACTGCAACATTATGGCAGACACATTGGATACTTTTGGCGCTATCTTGGGACCATTTGCATTTATACAGCAATCAGTGCTATAAAAATGCACTGTATACTGTGTAAATGTGACTGGCAGTGAAGGGGTTAGCCACTAGAGGGCTAGGAAGGGGTTAAGTATGTCCTAGGGAGTGATTCTAACGGTAAGAAGATCAGTGTCCTGTCATTAATCAGAACCAGGATAGGCTTGTTCTGCAGCTCTGTGACACACGATCATGGGACACCGGTGGACATAGAGTCCGCGAGTTCCGCGGGCAAAATCATGGAGCTCGCGGCAGGCGCGTGCGCGCCCACATGGCGGCAAATTTAAAGTGACGTATATTTACATTGATTTGCCTGTCCGAGCCATTCTGCCTACGTAAAAGTGTGTGACCTGGTCCTTAAGTGGTTAAACTCACTGTGTAATAGTTGCAGCTTACCAATCCTTAGATGAGGTGATTGCATTTCTTTCCTTTTATTTTGGCTTTTCTTTTTCCAATTGGTAATCCTGCAAGCAACACTCTTTCCGACCTTAAAGTAACAATAAAATCTGGTTAAAAAAAAATTATATTCAAGTCGATTTTATTTTATTAAAAAAAAAATTAAGCTCTGATCCAACTTCCTGTTAGAGGGTGGCTATGTTTGTTGTCCACTGTATCTGTGGAAAAAGCCTTGGTTGCCACCCAGGCTGAACTACAAAAATTCCCTCCATACAGCACGGTCACCCAGTATAAAAGGGTGCTTGGTCAGTGGTGGCTTTGGGCTACAAAAATGTTTGCCTTTGTTCACCTGCAATACACGGCAAAAGGCAAAAAAGTCTTCAACCGATTACTGTCCAGCAATGAACCAGTTAGATAGGAAGGGTGATATGTCAGTTATGACCGAGTTATCATTTTTTTCAACTGGAAATTCCCTCCAATGTAAAAGTAATCCTAGCGACTTTGGAGCCGTTGGATTACGTAAATTTTAAACGATGGGGATTTCATAATAGGAATGCACTCAGCAGCATCCGTCTCCTGGGACACAGTGAGAGGAACTGAGAGTAACTGATGTTGTTCCTCCCACTGTGTGACATCAGAAACCAGAAGCAACGAGAATTTCATCCCTTCCAGTTTCGATTCTTTGTTTACCCGGCCGTTACCGGCCAGTGAAGCAGCTGATTAGACCGATCTGTATCTGATCGGCTGCATTGGAGCCCAGAGGTTTTAATAGACCCCAGATCTCTCCATAAAGAGGACCTGTCATGGCCCAAACATCAAGCCCCAGCACTGTCCTCCATATACAGAAGTATTGGGTTATTTGCTTCTCTCCCGGAAACTGAACAGAGCAGCAGAAAAAAGGAAAGGTGCATATGTGCTGCAGGGTAGGGAAACAGGTTTTTTTTTTTTAGGTTTTGAAGTCTGGACAATGGGCATCTAATTGATCTTGTAAGACTTCTGTAGATACACATATTAATTTAAAAGTTTGGAGTGTGTATAAGTCAATTAAGTTTTACAGAACTTTATTGATGTTTGTGAACTTGAGCAAGTGTTCTGATGAGATAAAATTATATGTGCAAAAGGCACCACTGTGCATACCGTTTTATTGTATAAAGGAAACTGATGAGGGTAATCAAGGCAAATGTGTTTCCCTCAATTCAGCAGTGATTGCACATCTACCACTGCTGATGTCACGCAGTGACTTCCTGACATATTGCTAAAGTGTAATAAAAACAGAGGTTCCCCTCTATATACACAGATTGCTCTTTGCAATACAGATGTTAATTAGATAAGTGGAAGCTTCCCCTAATAAAGTGTTCTTCCTGCCTTGTTTATGTTGGTTGGTACTTTCTGTGCTCCTTATCTTTCCCCTTAATCAGGATCCCAACAGAGGATTATTCTCCAACTGCCATTGAGATAGGTCATGAAAGAAAGGTCATGGTGCCAATCAACTTTATTTAAAAGACCTTTTATAAAGGCAAATATTCTGATGAATTTACATAGAAATGTAGACAGTGATTACAGGTACCACCTGTCTTCCTCAAAAAAAAGACACATTACTTTTATTAAAGGTATTTCATCTTTTTTTATTTTTTTGTGGAACAAGCTTAAAGAATATGCAAACCCCAACAATTAACTTATTTTATTTGCTCCCATTTGGTCTGCTATTAATGTTATGAAAGTGGTTTGGTAAATGTGTACTATATCTGTTGATACTGCCAGAAATTCAATGAGCTAAGTGCTGTACTTTTATTGTTACTGCTTTCTGCACTGAAATCTCTCCGTCAGTATTATTAGCCCTGTCCAGCTCACCTCTGTGGATTTCCGAGGAGGTGTTCTGTAGTCATGCACAATTCCTTTCTTAGGGTGATGAGGCTGCTCCTCCATACATGCATACTGTATGGACATACAAACATGTATTGCAGTCAGTGACTGTTGTTGGGCTAGGACAGGAAGTGTGTTCCTGGCAGGATTACCAGGTGAAAATAAAAGAAAAAGACCAATGCAGTCACTATCTGTAAGGACTCTGTAAGCTGAAATATATTACATTTTTGTTTTTGTGTTTAGATACTGTTTAAGTGGTGCCTGAAATAATTATTTTTCATGCTATATGTATTCCGTGTTACTTAATGTGGCATCTTTCAGGTAAACTTGGTATTGAACACCCAAAAGAATAATAAGGGTGTTTTGTTTGTTCTTCCTTTCTCCAAAATATTCATTGACAAGAAAAAAAATTCTACTCTTGCCCAAAATTTTGTCCAGTAATTTCATATCCGACAACCTTTGCCAGCTTAAAATGGCCAATGATTACAACCTGTGGGGTTCACACAATTGCCCACTAAACCTGCACTGAAATATACCAAGGTTGGGAAAGATGGGAACTTGTTTATACTGTTTGTGAATGTTTTAAAAGATTTCAGAATGTAAAATACATTTAATGTATGTTTTACAGCCTACAGCAAAAAGTTCAAAAATGTTTAGAAGATGGTGTCCGAATCCCTATTTTGGATGCAAAACAACTCCAGGATGAAAATGAGCGGCTTCGAGAGCAGAACGAACGTGCAAACAAGGTGAGGAAACTAGACTTGGGGGCAGATCCACATACATTTGCGCCGGGCGCAGCGTATGTAAGATATGCTACGCCGCTGTAACTTACTTTCCTTTGGTTTGAATCCTGAAAGAATTTGCGCCGTAAGTTACGGTGGCATAGTGTATCTCTCGCCGCGTAAGGGCGCGGAATTCAAATTCGGCGGGGAAGGGGGCGTGTTTCATTTAAATGAAGCGCATCCCCGCGCCGAACGAACTGCGCATGCGCCGTCCCCAAAATATCCCAGGGTGCATTGCTCCAAATGACGTCGCAAGGACGTCATTGTTTTCGACGTCCAGCCCCATTCACGGACGACTTGCGCCAACGACGTAAAAAATTCAAAATGCGAGGCGGGAACTGACGGCCATACTTAACATTGAGTACGCCACCATATAGCAGCTTTAACTATACGCCGGAAAAAGCCGAACGGAAACTACGTAAAAAAATTCGACGACTGGTCGTACGTTCGTGGATCGTTGGAAATGGCTAATTTGCGTACTCGACGCGGATTACGACGGAAACGCCACCTAGCGGACGCCGAAAAATTGCATCTTAGATCCGACGGCGTACGAAGACGTACGCCTGTCGGATCTAGCCGAGATGCCGTCGTATCTTGTTTTGAGGATTCGAAACAAAGATACGACGCGGGAATTTTGAAATTACAGGGGCGTATCAGTAGATACGCCGGCGTAATTTCTTTGTGGATCTACCCCTTTGTGTCCAGAAATGCAGCTAGCAGGGTGAGAGAATTGTGGAAAGTTGCCCTTTGTATCCAGGAAAGGGCAGCTTTGTACTTTAGGGGTTAGCTGTTAAACCCTATCTTTTGCATCTGAATGCTCAAACACAAGAATATGTGTTGATACCAAAAAAGTAAAAGCAAGCATATAAATGTGGTTTATTAACATGCAATTCTTCTATCTTTTAGGTCATAGACAATCAACAAACCCAAATTGACACTCTGACTGCAGAAATTCAGGTATGAGACTGCACTTAACTTATTGGTACAGTGTTTCAAACGGAAGGAACGTAAAAATGCAGGCAATTTTTAGTTAACTGGTTATACAGTAAAACCTTGGATTGCAAGCATAATTAGTTCCAGAAGTAGGTTTGTAATCCAAAGCACTTGTATGTCAAAGCAAATTTCCCCATAAGAAATGATGGAAACTCAAATGATTCGTTCCACAACCATTCATGGGTCCTTCAGTTTTATAGTTCATATAAAAAGATTTTAGCAATGTGATAGGTTGTGCAACCATAAAATGTCCATCCACAAATGGAAGCCTCCCCAAGGGGATTAGAAGCAAATCCAGCAGGAGCTACAGAGTATAAAAGAGAAGAGAGGAGCCTCTAAGTGTAGCAATAAGTTGCTAAATGTTGTACCTTCATTAAATGTAACCATATTGCTACTCTTAGAGGCGCCTCTCTTCTCCTTTATACTCAGTTGTGACATGGCGCTACTTGTATATCAAGACATCGCTTATAGATAAAGGAAAAAATTATTATAATTTTGCTTGTCTGACAAAACGCCAAGTTACTGTCAAACCAAGGTTTTACTGTAATACAAAGTATATGGTGTGTTTTACTCCTGTGGGACCTAAAATGACCACCTGAAATGAGCTATGCTTTTTTGATCACTAGTGAGGTTTGTGTTAATGCTGAGCTACAAAACATACATTTGTCATCAGACCCCTGTAATCTCCTGTATGGCTGAAAGAGGGAGGGGCAAGTGCTAGCTGCTCTACTATGTTACATCACTTCCTTAATTGCAGTCTTTCCAAAACTGAGCTAATTTTATTTCTTCCCTCCCCTGTGACCCCTCTCCTGACTTCTTCACGATCAATGGCACAACCATTGGTCCCTTCTCAGATACCAGGGTGCTAGGTGGAATCCTGGATTCTGACCTCTCTTTCGGACCCATAGCCAGTCTCTGTCCAAACCATCGTAACATCACCAAAATATGCCCCTTCTTAACCAACGACCACACAGAGCTACTGATTTACTCCGTTTTCATCTCTCACCTCGACTATTACTCCCTCCTGGTTGGCCTACCTTTATAAGATCACTCCTTTCAGTCTATCCTGAATGCTGCTGCCAGACTTATCCAGTGTCTGCCACCTCTCTCTCACATTCTCTCCACTGGCCTCTGCTTGCCCAACAACTGAAATTCAAAATACTAACAAAGCTATCAACAAATCTCCAGCAGGCTACATCACTAAACTCATGTCAAAGTATCACCCAAATGGCCTCTTCTCTTTGCCCAAGACCTCCTGCTGTCTAGCCCCCTCATTACCTACTCCCATGCTCGCCTCCATGACTCTTACTGTGTCTCTCTCATCCTTTGGAACTCCCCACCCCAATCTGTCCGGCTATTTCCCCCTCTATTTGTCCTGTTTACCATTATCATTGAAAGGGGAAATCTTCCAACGGGGACAGTAGTTCTGGTGACCTGGGGGTTCCCAAGGGATTTCCTCTCACTTCCTGTTATGGCTATAAGACGGGAAGGGAAATCTCCCCAATGGGACACAGATGGGGCGGAGGGGCTGACAGGTGTTATAACCCACCCTTGCACTCCAAAAAAAAAAGTGCCTATAGTTCTACTTTAATTGCTTAGATCTCATCAAGCAGAATGGAAGTTCAGTAAAATTATACCCTCATGCCTCTTTGTGGCCATTGTGTGGTTGCTTTTAATGTCTCTTGAACATTTTTAACAAGGCTTATCATGCATTCCAAATCCAGAGCAGGAACAAAGATTATCTCTGGACAGCCACACACTGAACAAATTATAGCCTTTATTGAAAAAAGGACAGCACTACAAGTCACAGCAACGTAAAATAAAACCCAACTACTAACGCGTTTCGCACTAACACTAGTGCTTAGTCATAGCATGACTAAGCACTAGTGTTAGTGCGAAACACGTCAGTGTTGGGTTTTATTTTATTTTACGTTGCTGTGACTTGTAGTGCTGTCCTTTTTTCAATAAAGGCTATAATTTGTTCAATGTGCGGCTGTCCAGAGACCATCTTTGTTCCTGCTTTGCTAAGTGCATTGCCTGCACCTGAGTTGTCTGCAACGGTGGATGTTCGTCTGGGTTCCCACCTGGAGCGGCTATTCCCTTTCCCCATTCCAAATCCAGGTTGGTGAATTTTTCCAACATAACAAAAAATAATTATTACGGTATTAGTTTTACTCCCCAAAATTCTGCAAAAAGAGCCAAAGGAAAAGCACTTCTTTTTATTCTGATCACTAAAGAGTAAACCATCTTTGCTATAAACACATTAGAAAGACATCAAACGGTTGAGACAGCATTTTCTGGTTTACTTTTACACTTTTTAGCTTTTAATAGTTTTATAAAAATCAATATACTTCATATTGTGAGCTGAGTTTAAAGCACGATGGCACTGGGGACTACCTGAACTGTGTAGATAGGCAGGAATGCATACACCGCCACCAGAAAGTGTTTTTTTAGCACTTGATTAATAACCAGAGGGATTTAGGTGTGTAGTTCATTATTCATTGTCTAGAGTCATTGCCTGAGGTGGAGCAAATTCCTATAATTACCTGCCAGTGCACAGAGTTGTCCTTGCCGTTTGATTAACTAGGTATTTTGTCTGTAAATCAGGTTTTGCATTTTTAAATATTTTACAGGGGGGCGTTCACAGTATGTATTTTGTGTGGAATCAGGATTATATCTGTAAATATTTTCTAGTGGGCATTTATGGTTAATCTATAACACACAGCTGGGATCCACCTAGACACTTGCTGCCTTTTGTCAGGATTTGACAAAATGCAGATTAATAAAATTCAAGCCATAATAACAGTAGGTGGCATGTCTAACCCATGCTGATACTAAGCAGGAAGTTTGCCTTGAAATGCAAGGTAGAGACCTCCAACAGCAGCCTACATTTTGGTTACACATATTTAAAGTTCAGTTGAAGTGTCAGGGGGACAATAAGTGTTTTACAGTAATGTTTCTTTGTAAATCGGCTCAAGTCATAGCTAGAGCCCAGCGATCAGTAGGACGTTTCAGCTTTGCAGATTGCTGGGCTCTCTAGCTGTGGCTCAGCGGGGGACACGTTGGACCGCTACTTCCACACAGAGAACAGTTGTCCTCTCCACTGTCTAGTACAGGACTTTCTACTCTCAAGGAGGTTGCTTTACACAATACATACAATATATATATATATATATATATATATATATATATATATATATATATATATATATATATATATATATATATATATATATATATATATATATATATATATATATATTATGTATGTGTGTGTATATTTCCCCTGGCACTTCAGCTGGGTTTTAAAGAACAACTTAATTGAAACCCCTTTCACACTGGGGCGACGGGTCTATTAGCGGTAAAGCTCCGCTAATTTTATCAGCGCTTTTCGGCCGCTAGCTGGGCGCTTTTAACCCGCTAGCAGCCGAGGAAAGGTTTAATAGCGCCTGCTTGGCAGAGCTCACCATTCACTTCAATGGGCAGGGGCGGTGTATACACCAATCCTCCATCGCCCCAAAGATGCTGCTTGCAGGATTTTTTTTTTTTTTCCTCTGTCCTGCAAGCGCACTGCTACAGTGTGAAAGCACTCAGGCACTTTTTCATGCACTTTACAGGCGTTAATTTTAGCGCTAAACCGTCTGAAAAGCTCCCCAGTGGGAAAGGGATCTAAGTGCCCTTTGCATCTAAACAGGACACATGGCAACATACTGTAATTATGGTGAAAAAATAATTCTGAGACAGAAAAAAGAAAAACTTTCTTTTAAAGGGGCATCCATGGCACTAAGACCCCTTTTCACACTGGTGTGGGCGTTGGTGGTAAAGCGTTGCTGTTTTAGTGGGACTTTACCGCTGTTATAGCGGTGCTTTTTTGGCCACTAGCGGCCCGCTTTTAACTCCGCTAAAAGAGGCTACCGAATCGCTTTGCAGGTGCGTCGGCATCGCTGCCCATTAATTTCAATGGGCAGGGACGGTGGAGGAGCGTGTATACACCTCTCCCGCACTGCCCGAAAGATGCTGCTTGCAGGACTTTTTATCCTGTCTTGCAAGCGCACCACCCCAGTGTGAAAGCAGTCGGGTTTCACACTGGGGTGGCTTGAGAGGCGCTTTACAGGCACTATTTTTATCGCTAAAATGCCTGAAAATTTGAACAGGTTCTAATAGTTACATACTTGTGGAAGAATTCAGAAACTGAAGAGCATGTGTATGGCCACTCCCCTTTTTCCAGAGCTGTCGGTAGTGAGGGTTGCAATGACAGGACATTCAACTAGCTGCCAGTTGGCATAAAGCATTTTTTGGCCACAAAAGGAAGCAGATGATTGTGGACAGGTTACAAGATGAGCTCCTTTGCATAGCAGCCTTTTTGAGATTCAACAACTTGGAGAACACTGCTAATAGGTAATCTATAGAGATCTAAACAGCTGTGCCCTTAATAGCAATAGAAGAGGTTTTCTTGAAGAGAAGCCAACAAAGCAAGAAATGTACATCACGGTTAGTTTACCAAGCCTCAAGGTGGTACAGAGTACATTTCCTGCAGCAAGGTAAAACACATGCATCTTTATGTCAATGTGCAGAGCCTAATCCCTGCACCTTTACGTGTGTGTGTGTGTGTGTGTGTGTGTGTATGTATGTGTGTGTATATGTATATATATATATATATATATATATATATATATATATATATATATATATATATATATATATATATTGCGCACACACACAATATAAAGGACTAACCTGTACACTGAGCACGGGAGAAAATTGGCTATTGTAGTGATGAGTTTTGCACATTTTCCTATTCTAAGCTATTGATTGTAATCTAATCTGTTAGAATTGTGGCAATTGGAATGTGGTATCTTAAAGGAGTGGGGAGGTTTCCACTGATGTCCGTTTTCTAAAAATGCTTGTCATCTGTCTGTCATTTTAAATCAGTGGCTTCAATGCTTGCCATCTTTATTTTACCGTACTGCTTGCTAATTATAGATTTTTTGCCTATATTTATGTCTGGAAAAACAGACGCATTCCCCCTCTACACCTATTTTTAAATAAAGGAATACCTTAAGGCTGGGTTCACACTATTGCGAATTGGATGCTGCTTTCTCTGCATCCAATTCGCATGTCGGGAGAGTGTGACCGGCTCTCAATTAAGCCGGTTCACACATCTGCGGGATGGCAGCGGAGTGAATTGCACAGGAGTCCTGTTCGTCTTCAGGTCTGTTTTAGGTCCGAATTCAGCCAAAAATGTGTACCGAAATCAGATCTGAAGCATTGAACAGGCATGCACCGGACCCCTGCTGTGACCCGCTCCACACGACACTGTGAGCCCAGCCTAAATCCAGTGGTCTTCTGACTGGTCCGGTGACGTCACAGATATTAATTTTTTTGCACACGGAAGCCCCAATCCTTTTTTTGGGTCTCCAGTTGGCTGTCCTGGTGCCCCCAATAGCAAGCCTCTTGCTATGGAGGCACTTGAGCAGGCTCGCTCCCAAGCGGCGCTTTGTGTGTCTTTTCAAACACAGCAAGGCTTGTCCACCCTCCATCCACTCTCTCCTCTTTGGCTCACTGGCTGTGATTGACAGCAGCAGGAGTTAATGGGGATTCAAGGGCCTCCACAAGAACACAGAGATAGATCAGAGGCCTAAAACATGTTTCAACAGGTCAGCACTGTTTTATTTAGAAGCATCTTTTGACCGGTCAGGTGTCACTTTAATTAAAGTATTTTACTTTTTAAAACCTGAACTGTAACTTTATTTTATTGTGCATCATGACACATTTAATATGTGATTGAGTTTGTTTTGCATTTTTTTTATCAAGCTTGCAACCTGTGAATTCAACATATTCATAATTGTGTTTTATTTTTATTTTTTTCCTTTTTTCTCTATGCAGGCAATACGAGATAAGCTGTTCCAGGAGAAAGCATGTGTACTGGAAGTAGAGAAGAAGATGGCAGAGCAATCAGAATGTACAGAAAAATTACACACCCTATACCTGGAAGTAAGTAACTGTGACCACCTATATCATTGGCCAATACAAAATGGAGCAGGTTATTTATAACTGAAAACAAATATATGTATAGGTGATTGATGATTTTCATTTTAGAAATTACTGATTAGTAAAGGGTAAAGCCTGAGTGCTATATTCCAGCTTATTGTATGTGTTCTACATCATAGACATAATAAATATCTGTTTTGTAGGCTCATTGGCACACAGTGTATAAAGCTGGCTATAGCCACTGTCATTGGTAAACATTTCTTCTCCTCCCTCACATTGTTACATCTTTCCCCTTCACATTGCATCATTTGCTTCGTTCTGCTGCCCATCTCAGTTAATTGACAGTGACACATAAGGTTTTCTAGGTAAAGGCACCTATATTAAACCCTGCTGGGCAGCTCAGCTTCCAGACATTTTATTTTCCTGGCAGTGTAAAACACAAGTCTGGTCTTGACAAAGTAATTCATGTACATCTACAACAAAAATAAATAGTGTTACTGGCTTGCTGAGAAGTTCTCCATGCTGTGGAGCAAGCTTGTAAAATCAGTAATTTGAGCGTAATGGATTTTATTGCAGTGTTATGACTATTAAAGAGACTGTCGCCAGACCCTTTATTTCAACAATTTTCCCTTTAGATCATATGTGCATTTAATATATTTTATGCATGTTTTTACCCTAATAAACCTCCTTTTGTGTAGACATCCAATGCCTTGAGACTGTTGGCAGGTTTTGCCATCTTTGATGATATGTCAGCTGTCCCAGCAGACTCGGATCTCTCACTGAAAGCGGAACTACACTGCACCTGAGCACATTTAAAAATTTTTAGTATTCAAAGAAAACTCCCCCATCCTTCCATGTCTCCATGCTTTAGTTTACTGAGAAATCACTTTGAAAAACACAGCTTAGCATTTCTGGCAGTGGCAATCTTGAGTAAGAGCAGATGACTCATGTAGCATTTACGTCCTGGAATTAATCTGCCTTTAGCTTAGGCATGCAGGCAGGTGGGTGTGCTTAGCTGAGAAAACCCCTCCATCCCTCCTGAAGACTCTTGGGATGTATGATGTCATTGGCCTAGACCTGAAAAGGAGGTAAATGTACAAAAAAAAAAAAAAAGAACACAAGTAAATATAATATACTTTCCTCTATAGTTACTAATGCTATCTCCTAATCAGTAAGTAGAGCCATGCTGTCAGGACCAGCATGGAATCCAAGCAACTGGAAATTACGTCAGAGTGTGCAATACATGTTTCAGAGCATGCCCACTCGTTCCTTCTTCAAGGAGCGACTGGTTTGAAGAAGGAGCGACTGGGCATGCTCCAAAACATGTACCCCCACTCTGACATCACTACTGGTTGCCTGGATTCCATGCTGGTCCTGACAACATGGCTCTCCACCTTGGATCAGAGACACCGTGTTTACCCCTGCTGGTTGGTTGGAACTTCTACCTGCAGCTGTCTTTACTCCCAGGAGGCATCCCGCTGGTTGTTATAGATTCATTGATATACTTGTTTTTCACTTCCATCTTGTAAGTGTTTTTAACCCTTCCTTCCTTGTTAATAAAGTGTTTTGTTACTGCCCTTAGAAGCACCTTCTTTTCTGCTTTGTTTTTCCTATAGTGTACTTCCCTCTTCCGAAGTGCTGCTGTGGTGCATTAATCACAACTCAAGAGCCAGTCATGTACTGTTTGTTAAAGTCTCCTTGTTATCTAGAGCACCCTATTCTCCACACCCCTATTAAAATGTCTATACGTTAAAGGACACGTTCACCTTTGGAACATGCTACATGTTTCACCTGTATTTAGGGTGGAACATGTAACATGTTCCAGCTCCTGCCTCCTCTCATCTTGTGCCTACTTTATAAAGTATGTGTGTACCGCATAAGGATGTGCATGTGTTGTCAGTTACATCCATTTAGATACTTCTCATTTTCTTACCGTTGCAAGGAATATGAATGCTGGAACCAGCCTGCCTGTGGATGATGTGCCCCCAGTTCTTCTTAATCCTATTGGCCTCTATATTAGAAACATTGATACTAGGCCAAACTTGTATACCTTGACCTTAAAGGAAACTGATTAGCATGAATAAAGCTGACGATACACGACTCAAATTTTGGTAGATTCATGCTGAATTGCCCGAAATTCAAGTTGTGAGTGGCTCTGCAAGCACCATACCGCTTGATAAAAGTAAATGAAAAAATTACTGAACCCGGTGGAAAATTATCAGCTGAACACTGACTGAAGCCTATCAGCTGCAGTCACTGTTTCAAGCATTTGGGCAGCCATGGTCACTGTAGCTGCTTGAATACGAAAGCCCGGGATAGCGTGGATAGGGGAATTAGTTGATTTATTTCCAGCCATGTATAGTCAACTTAAGTTGCATACATCAGCCCAGCAGACTATGTATAATCACTTATCGTACAATTTATCTTTGATCTTTTGCAGAATGAAAAGCTGAAAGAAGAGAATTGCTCAATGGGTGAACAGCTAGAAAAGTTACTTGTGTCCCGGCAACCATTGTCGGAGAAGATGCCGGTGGCTGAGCAGCTGTTTAAGGAAATGTCCCACTGTCTGTTTGACTTGAAAGCACTTTGCAGTATTCTAAATCAAAGAGCTCAGGGAAAGGAGCCCAATCTCTCTCTGCTTTTGGGCATTCGCTGTAAGTGGTATTTTTTTATGGTCTGCATTAATGTCATTTTTCCAACAGCGTTTTTTTCTGTGGTCTTTACACTGTGGCCACACTTCTCTTCACCTTTCCCTTCTTTAGTGTTTATTCAGTAAAACAATGTATTCTGGTAACTGTGCTTGTAATGCCAGTATTCATTATATTCACATACCAATATTGATATTGTTCTCAACATTTACACGTAGGCCAAGCTGTCTAGCAAATGTGACAGTTACAGGAGTTGGCTTAACTTATGCTGACAGGAGAACTAACAAAATGATGGCCTACAACTGTACGGATTAAACCTTTTTATTTTTCCAACAGAAAATAAAACTGCTACTGTAAGTGCCTAAGAAGGGTTAGCTGTGGTTGGGCTTTAAAGTGGAACTATACTCTCCTCAGCTCCAGCAATGCAGCCTCCCAAAGCTCTCTACCCAGCCGATGTCATCTTTGGGTGGCAGGTTTCTGGGTTTCGATTGTCAGCCACTTTCATTGGCCAGGCAGGGATGATGTCACTCCCACGCATGCACAGGCATCCAGTCAGATTCGCCATTGCTGAATTTGTACAGTGAGCTGGGCAAGAATGGCTCACTGTACAAGGGCAGACAGCTAACTAAAATTCCTGCCTGTTTGCCCATTTTTACATTTTGGCTAAAGTTCTACATTAAAGCGGAGCTCCAGTCGTTTCTATGTTCTATTAAAAGTCAGCAGCTAAAAAAAAGTGTGGCTGCTGACTTTTAATAAACACACAATTACCTGCCCCACGATCCAGCGATGTGGTCACACGAGCAATCCTTGCTCTCCCTCTTCTCTCCTTGGCGCTGGCATTTTAATTGTGAGCACCTGGCTGTGACAGCTTGCGGCTTCACAGCTGGGTGCACACTGCGCATGCGCGAGAGACAGAATTCGTGCCCTGAATAGTCTGGCAGTCATCTGGGACCTGTGACGTGTCCGAGATGACTGCAGGGAGGAAGGGGTTTCAGAGAACTTCTGCTCAGGTCGCCTATGCGATCCAAGCGGAAGCAGGAGCGGGTTCCTGTTAAAACTAGGTACCTGCACGCCTGAAAAAAAAATTGCATGCCAAAAGTGGCAAGGGAGGGGCCATGGGGGGGTACGTAAAGGGGAACTTCCCCTTTTGGGTGGCGTCCACTTTAAGGTGTTGCTTACTTAAAGTCCATCTAACAACACTGCACTGATTTTATCGACGTAAGGGAAATGCAACTTGTCCTCCGGAAAATGTGTACAGTGTATGGCCAGCTTCATTAAGTGATTAAAATAGAGATGTCTATCAGAGGGATACATATTTGTAATACGACAATAGAATATAGCATAATAAGCATGAATGTTATACCAATAAGATAAGAATATATTTTAAGGTTAACAATTGTAATAATAGCCAAGAATACGTTTACATTGTCAGCTGACGCAGCCTGTCACATCTAATTGTAGCTTGAAGGATGGATATGCATTGTTTTATAAAGAGAGATGATCAAATCCGTAGCTGTGGGCAAAGCCTTGCATGAGGTTCAATGTGGAAGGTGACTTGTGTGCGCCTGTATTTGCAAGCATTTCCATTAAGCAGAGTGGCACGTGCTTTTAGCACCAGTCTTTGTTACTGTATCCATTTCAGATGAACTTTAAAGGTAATGTAAAAGGCATCCAGATGGAGCTTGATAGTGATTGATGCACACGTGGCTTTCAGCTGCTATTAAAGCCCTGAAAGGTGTTTATTGACAGTCAGTCAAAAGTATCTGCTTTGGAAGTGTTTCGTTTGTGAATAAAGACTCCAGATGTGAAAAACAATTCAATTATTATACGTGATATATATTTGTTCTGTTTCTTCTCAAAGCCACTTCTTTCTGGCATAGAAAACCAGTATAGTATAAGATTACAACTATTTTTTTTAGATGAAGATGAAGGCACTGTGGAATAATGCATCCTCAAATTTCACAACAGAGAAGCTCTAGTCAGGTGATTGGGTTTTAGTAGCTTTATCTGAGTCTGCTCTTCCAGCAATGACTTGGTAACCTTCCAGTTTTCTAATATAAATAACAGGTGATCAGTTTAGGATGAAGGAAAAAAGGTGGGACAGCCGCACTCCAAAAAAACTCCTCCTTTAATTAGCACAAACAGCACAACAAAAGAAAAGCTGACGTTTCGCACTATGCCTTAGTGCTTCTTCATAGCTATGAAGAAGCACTAAGGCATAGTGCGAAACGTCAGCTTTTCTTTTGTTGTGCTGTTTTTTGCTGTGGCATGTATTTTGTGATTTTTAATTAAAGGAGGAGTTTTTTTGGAGTGCGGCTGTCCCACCTTTTTTCCTTCATCCTAACCTGCATTTTGATTGCACTGCCTGCACCCTTGGCTCGGACCACAGGAATCAGATTACCTGGTTCTCTTTGAGCGGTTACCCACTCTCTCACAACAGGTGATCAGTGCTTATATTAGAAGGCTGCCAAATCACTACTTGGGATAGAGACTAGACTAGTTTAATAAAGCTGTTAAAGCAGTAGTAAACTCAGCCACCATGAATGGAAAGAAACATAAGGGCAATAGGTGAAGTGATTACAATGAACATCACTATTTTCTTTGCCAAAAAAATCCCATGTTTTTGCTTACTTTCACGTATATATCTCACTTCCTTATCCAACTTCCGCCCTGTCTCTAGGATGATGACCATAATCTTGTGAATGCGTGTTATGAACTAGCCAGCTTTGCTTTGATTTTCAGTTACTATAGGAACATAACTCCCGTGATCAGTGCCAATAATTACACCCCCTAGTGGTGTAGACGGTCACATGGGGTGGTTAAGTTATGAATGGGGGATGTACTCACAGTATTGCAATCAGTGGCGGCAGGTGTTTTTTGTCCTGAATTTGTTTTGAAAGGGGCCGGACGCATGGATAGGGGAGGTGGATGTCTTAGGCACGGCATCCTACAGAAAGGACAAACGGCCCACAGAGCATGCCATGAATTGCGACTAAGAAACGCATGCTCTGGTGACGTCATTGAATTGAAGATCGCTCGACCTCTAAAGAATGCAATGTTAGAATGTAAAAACACCATGTACGTTGTTTATATTTAAGAGGAGGAAAGTAAAAATGTTGAGTTTACTACCACTTTTAAGTATTCAGCCAGGACAGTGCCTGCAGCTACAGAGGTCAGTGAGGGCTTGTTATCTGTTTAGGAATGAGTAAATACTTTGTACGTCCATACCTTGCACACTGCTACAAGCTATGTCAGTAGATGTTTAATGCTGTTCCACTTGCTATCTGATCAAACATTACCTGATTTTTACATTGGGTCTTTTATTTTCCACAGCGGTCAACTCCTCCGAGGAACATGAAGTCGGCATTCACAGCACTGAGGCCCTCACCCAGAAACTGTCAGATGTACATCAGTTACGCAGAGACATTGATGAACTGAGAACTACATTGTCGGACTGCTATGCTCAGGATATGGGAGATAACTGTATCACCCAGTGACTAACTGAGATCTCTCATTAAATGTTCATGAACTACGGTCACTTACATTTCAGGCTCCTCACTTGCGTTTCAGTCTTGGAGCTATATGAAATTGGTACATACTCTATGCATAGCACACCTGAGGTGCTTTCTCAAGAAACCCCTTCACATTTCATCACTCTTTCAGCATGAAGTAACCTGTCTGGATTTTTCTCTTCTTTTTATAACATAACTAAACAATGGACAAGACTGCGTAGAGCACATGCCATACCTTTTTATAAAGTACTGAACAGAACACTCGTGGATGTAGATGGAAGCTTAAGAAGGCCATCCTAAAAATGTCTCATATAGCGGGTGAAAGAAAAAGAAAATGCTATGTAAAAGGAATGTTTTAAGAAACCTCTGTACATCTCTCACTAATGCTTTGATGCAGCTATGATGGCCGGTATATGCTATTAGTATCATTTGCTTAGCCTGCAGAGGTAGTCTATTGATATATAAAGGAATTGAAGGTTTACCGGTATATGTGTTCAGGGTACAAAGTGTCTGAAAAAGCATGGAAAGCCAATTCTTAACAGGGTTTAACGCAAGCCTGTCCTGCATGAGGCAGATCATTTTGTTTATTTTCACCCCAGCTGATGCCAGTGAAGATAAAGCTTTCCTAAATACTGGTTCCAGACAAAAAATGCTTGCCTTCACCATGTATACCTGACACAGCCTAAAGTAATCATTCTGCCTAAAAGGTTTTTACAGCATATCTTCATCACCTCTAGCAATGATTTGGACACAGAAAATATCAAAAGGATCCATTCACACTTTCCTGCATACAGTTTTGTATCACAATTTTCAGTGGAGTTGTTCTCAACTCTTCATTTTCTTGCGCATGCAGAAAACGCTTTTAAAACGCATAAACTGCATAGTAAAATACACATTAAGTTTGCTTAAAAATACATGAAGTGTAAATAGGTCATAATACAGCAAAGCAGTATAAACACTCCAATGCATTATTTTATTAAAGAAGGAATACCATAGAAGGTTTATTATGATTTTTAGAAAAACTGTAGTTCTGTAGAAAAACGTTTCTTAGTGTCCTCAAGGGAGGTACAGAAATATAAATTTGTAGTTGCTTATTGAAAGACCGCTTTGATTGAAGAAAAGCAGTGGGTTATAGTGCTACCTTTAGGAATAGGATGCTAGGTGCCAGCAAAAAAAAACGAAGAGACAGTTTTTTGCCCATTTCCTCAGTTTAGGCCGATACTTATTCAATTTTTTTTTACCAAAAATATGTAGAAGAATAAGCGTTTGATTGGTTTGCGCAAAAGTTATAGCGTTTACAAAGTAGGGGATAGTTTTATGGCATTTTTATTAATAATTTTTTTTTTTTTTTACTAGTGATTTTTTTTTGTTTCCTGACTGCGGCATTATGGCGAACACATCGGACACCTTTGACACATTTTTGAGACTATTGTCATTTCCACAGCGAAAAGTGCTATAAAAATGCACTGATTACTGTGAAAATTACAATGGCAGTGAAGGGGTTAACCACTAGGGGGCGCTGTAGGGGTTAAGTGTGACCTAATGTGTGTTTATTACTGTAGGGGGGCATGGCTGGACGTGTGACATCGCTGATCGTCGTTCCCTATGACAGGGAACAGACGATTACTCACACTGCCACAGAGAACAACGGGGAAAGGTTTGTTTACACTCACCTCTCCCCATTCTTCAGCTCTTGTGACCCGATTGCGGAATAAACCGGCGGCGATCGGGGGCACGGTCACGGAGCTTCGGACCGGGTCGCGAGCGCTCCGCCGGCGGCGTGCTCGTGACCCATGGCTGGGTTCTTAAAGGGGATGTACATGTACACCTTTGTGCCTAGCCATGCCATTCTGTCGTCGTGTGGCGGTCCTTAAGTGGTCAATGAACGATTGAGAAAACTGAGGTTTTGTATTCAGCACAAAATTATTTTTGTGAGTTTGTTGAAGAGCGTTGCTTCTTCCCCTCTTTTTTTTTTTTTTTTTTTTTTTTTCGCCTTTGTACTACTTGCTACAGAGTCTCTTTAGCAGTTGTGGGGTGTTGGCCAATAAGTGAAGGCCCTTCCCTGTGCTTTTTGTATGTACAGCTAGTGTCATTTTTCCAGCGGGTAGCACTATAACCCACCAGTTTCTTTGATCTGTTGCTCAAAGTTATGCCCTTCATTGAACACAGAGAAAGTACAAAAATGTTTGGTTTCTTTCTGTAGCTTCATGTTTTTTCTTCAGACATCTATTCATAAATGACCAGCCTTGCATAATGCAGAAAATGTATGCACATCACATAAATTAAAAGGGAATCTGTCGGGATCACTTAAGATAGCTCCAGGCTTGCAATGTTAAAGTCAACTTGTGGACTTACCTTATCTTTTAAGTTGGTCCCAGACCCATATAGCATCCTGCCTCACAAGTTTCCAACCTCCCAGGTTCACTTTATGCAGTTTTTAGGTGTTCTTTGTAATTGACCCACCCACCAACACTCTCAATGGCGTACATTATGTCTTACATTTATATTCTATTGGCTTCTGCATGAGGTCTTGGCAAATTTCGAAGTCATGGCTTATACACTGAAATAAGAGAGCAGTATTTAAGATGGTCAGACCTCTTCTCCAAATTAAGCAGTTCCATCCACATTTGATTACAGGATAAGCCCAGATTTTCTAACACGGTTAGATGCTACACCCGTATCCAAGATGTAACCTGTTTCTAAGTGAGCAATCCCTACACCCCCTGCCCCCCCCCCTTTCCATGTGGCAGGGGGCTGAGAAAAATTAACCCTACAATTTTTTTTTTTTAATGCGCCCACCCAGCCGCATTATTCATTCAGAGTTCTGTAAATGGGAGAACTACACATACTGCCAGCCTTTGCGGCTGTCGGCTTGTAGTTCTCTGTGAACTACCAGGGTGTTGAGTGCTCTAGTAGTTCATTGAGGCTTCCTGTCATTTGGTAACTGCCTGCCTTTTACCAGCAGACAGCTACACAGACAGTCTGCAGGAGCCTGAGATTGCACCTGTGATCTGGCGATTGCTAGTAAAATGCTTTACAGGCTCCTTTTTTTTTACCTGCTAAAAGATGTGCACTTATTTTTTTTATTTTTTTAAAGGTGAACTTATCCTTTAATTTGCCCCTGCATAAAACATGACAATCATGTCCAGCAATCATAACAGTATAGTTCCTTACCACATACTGACAGCATTCTGGCAGGGATTTGTCTCGGTGTAATAGTCAGCCTTGTGTTCAGCACTCTGTCCTGAAGCTCTTCTTGTGCTTGTTGGTAGAACTGATGAAACAGCAGGCCAGATTTCAAATTCACAGCAAAAAAAAAAAAAAATGTCATTACATCTAAATTTCGACATTAAGTGAATGGTTTCCCTGTAACATGTATTATCAGGTGACAAATGGGGAAATGACTGCAATTTATTTCAAGAAAACGTAGCATATTTAAAGCTTCCGCACTGTAAAGTGGTTCCAAGGTACTTGAGTTGATTGCACTTGCAAGGCAAAACTTTTGTCTCATGAGAATATTATACACAAGTATCTCCTGTGTGCATGTAAGAGTGAACAGGATTTCCCATCCTCTATACTTATACAGTAATTACACAGCTATGCAGGTAACATGTCTTTTTAGAAATTGTAATGCCATGCAGATTTAAAGCTACTTGGCTTGTTAAAAGCATCTTCCATAGGCTCCAGGACAAGCTCAGAATTTTTTTTTCTCCCTCTACAAAGACAGCTACAGAAATTGCCAATCAGTACACATTGTACTGTTGCAATCTTAGTCTCTTCTGCTTGTATTTTATATTACTGTTCTGTTGGCGCCGGCGGTATAACCTTGTATATCACCATTCAGCGTGTATAGACAATCCTTTACGTAAAAAAAAAAAAAAAAAAAAAAAGCTTCTATTTGTTATTATCCAAGTCCATCTTTGGGACTGATTAACGCATAAGGTGGCATGCAATGCTAATGGATAGTAAATCCTACTATATATCTATACCACTTCAGCTATAAGTAGGATCTGCTTTCAGATTTTTATTAGTGAAAGGGGGGAGATTGGGTGTGAGAAATCTCTTTAATATGATTGTTGATAAGCACTATTTATACATTTTATCCAAAATAGTCATATATATATAGTAGACTATCTGTACCATACAGTGCATTTTATATATTTATTATTATTGTCACTTTTCAAACATACTACGGCTTGAAAAGCCTGTAATTAACTGTCATCTTAAATTTAATCAGCTACAAATGACTTTCAGGAAACAGAAGGGCTCGTTTTCTTTTATTGTAAAGTTCAGAAAAAAACAATAGATTCAAATTTTAGTGACTTGTAGAACTGGAGGAAAATAAAATGCAGACACACATAGCAACAATTTGGGTTCCAGCAAACATTTTTGTTTTTATGCAAGCATCCGGGCCATTTCTTAATATTTAAGTTTCAACACATAATATACAGAATGCCCTGTAATACTTTTATATTAGAACTGTGGCCAGGTTATGGATATTGAAATATTTCTACAAATACTGAACAAGCAGTAAGTGAGCTTTAAAACCAAGGCATCACTGACTTGTGTAGCTGCAGGCACTATACAGCAATTCATCTTCAAAGTTTACAGCGTAAACATATTCACTTGTTTTCAGGAGTAAAGCTCATCCTGCTCCCCTTAATAGATTGTTACATGCTACACCTGTATCCAGGATGTAACATGTTGCTAAGTTAGCAGCCCCTGCACCCTCCCACCCCCGTTTTTCTTTTAAACATAAGGGCCATACAATTTTTAATGGTTTATACTGGCTGATTTTATCATTCTGCTATCAAGAACAGCAAGTCTAAGTGTAAAATATATTTATTACAGATATGATTATTTAACATGTTTGTGATCTAGAGGATTAAGTCATAATTTGCTCTATAGTAGTTCACTGGCAAATTCACCATAATTCTTACTAGTAAAGTTAGCCCTCAGTAATAGTAAATGACCAGCCTGATTCATACTTTCATTCTTCAACAGTCACCTTCTTGTGCGGATTTGTATCTGGTTGGTAAGTGATGGAATGATCCAGTTCTTGTATTGGACCCTTATTACAATTTCATAGCAGGATGTGGGAATTGCACAACTGTTACCAATGCTCTTAATTTTAATCTAGTGTGTGTGTGCTTTTATACAGCAGAAAGCGTGTCATTGAAGGAAAGTGTGGATGAGTGTGAAATTATTTACTTTGAGGATTGTCCATAAAAACCCATGATCAATGCTTCATTAGCAATATAATTCGAATTGTGCCTTGTATTCATCTACGTACATCAAATCTATGCCCATTGCGCTCACACCTGCACCTCAGTGTGATTTCCTTTACGGTTGATACAATAACACATGTTTAGGGATTTCTATTCTTGTACATATATGTATTTCTTTTTTTTTCATATGTAGTTTAATATAATGTTTATTGGGTGTTCTCTTATTTATTTTAGTTTTATCAGTATATTGCTGTATGAAGATGATTATTGGTCATTATGTTATTTTAAAGCACAGCTTTTCTTTGGGTGTGAAAATTTGAGATGCTGATTGTTTGTGGGTTCTAACTGGGAATCCTTGAAAATACCTCATGTAAATATAGTTGTCCTGTTATTGACAAGTAGAAGGAAGCCACTGGATGGTTGCCAAGTTATGCCTTTCACTTTTCAAAGGCGGTATTATTTTTTTGTAATTTAGATTTACAGCTAGAATTTTGAATGCCAAAGTTCTATTTATGAAAAAAAATCTTACATTTTAGCAAGTACAAACTTTTTCACTGGATTTTGTTTATGCTTTTTGAATATGTTACTGCAGAATAAAAATGCATTTTGTTACAAACTACGTGTTTTTTTCTTTTTATGAAACGTGAATTTTGGAAACTAGATTTGGTGTGCTGGTAATGCATATAGGCCAACCTGTCTTCATATTCATTGCAAAACTACAAGTCCCAGTAGCCACTGGCATACTAACGCCTCTGATGAACCTCTTAAGCTGTGGTCATCAACCATGTCCTCAGAGCCACCTAACAGGCCAAGTTTTATGTATTACCTTGGGGAGATGCAGACTAGAATACTGCAATCACTGAGCAGCAAATTATATGACCTGTGATGTGTTTCAGTTATCTTGCAAACTTGGCCTGTTAGTGGGCCCTGAGGACAGGGTTGATGACCACTGCTCTAAATGACGCAAACCAATAGCTGCCTATGTACTGTAGAGCTATACACTGAAGTATCCAGCATAGCCTTTAATCCACATGTCACCTGAACACCCTTGTTCTATATGTTGGACCCAGGCACATCTCTGAGGCATCGCCTCTCTTGCCAACTGTAGGGTAGACATCACTTGGCAAGCTGTCTCCCGGAGGACTGCTTACTACCGTCAGGTCTAATGTTTCTGGAATATACCATCATTTACATCTCTAGAACACAAATTATTGAAAGATTTTCAATCTGTGAAACGCGTCAAATTTTTGTGAGTTTGACAGCCATGAGCGTATTTCAGTAAAGATGTTCCATGACTTGGCAGACCTTTTCCTCAATTGTGGGTTAGCTTGAAAGCTTTGATTTTGCAATAATGGCAAGCAAGTGGGGTTCTGATGTTCACAGCAGCAGTAGTAGTATACAGTACCATGAGAGTACAGAGCACAACATTTAGCTAGTTTGTCTGTACTCCTGTGACCTGTTTTTAGCAGACACCGGGCTGACGTCAAAGAGCTGGTCCAGGCTCGGGCAAGATGAAGTCTGGAGCCGCCCACATGCCTGGACTGGCACCTGGCTCGGCCTCTCAGCGAGTCACTGAGAGCCTAAGCAGGCCGCTCCCACCCCCTCCACAGCCCAGCGCTCCAGTTGGCATGGGGGGGGGCAGAGCAGAGAGCTGGAGGCTGACCATCGCCAGCTTTCTACTCGGGGAGCCTTGAGAACCAAGCGATTGACAATGTTTGATCGCTCGGTTCTCAGTCAATGCTGCATCCACCTGTATGATTCAGAAAAGAAAAAAAAACATACATCTCTCGAGTTTCACAGCCTGTATTTAGCATGGCTATGACGGTCTGTAAAGGGCAGGAGATAGGGACTAGTTGATTACATCAGCATGGCATTTATATGGTCATGTTCACAAAAGCTTAAAGCCCTGTACACACGATCGGTTTGTCTGATGAAAATGGACCGATGGACTGTTTTCATTAGACAAACCAATCGTGTGTGGGCCCCAGTTTGTTTTCCATGGGTGAAAAAAAAATAGAACAGGTTTTAAAATGTTCCCATGGATAAAAAAACGATCGTCTGTGTGGAAGTCCATCGGTCAAAAATCCATGCATGCTTAGGATCAAGTCGCCGCATGCTCCGACTTAGAAAAAGGTTCTTGTACGACTTTGGGGGCGACTTGCATTGACTTCAATACAGAAGTCATTTTGCAAGTCGCCTCTCAAGTCGTCTTGAGATCACCTTGCCGAGTTGCCCCCAAAGTCGTGCACTGGGGCGCAGTGTGAACCGGCTCTTAGGAGTTTAGTGGTTTACAGAAGAAATATAACAGTTTGTGCTTTCACAGTTCAGTTCACAGAAAATGGCACGGACACTGTATTTCTGGCAAGATCAACGGGTATTTTTTGTACTTGCTGAAAATGTTCTTGGCCCAAAAAACAGGAAACGCATGCAGCCACCACAAGCTGCAATATATTATGTTTTTAATCCTGGGTTTAGTTATCCCATATGTGTCTTAATTCACTAAGCTAAAACAAATGGGCAGATCATTGATTCTGCATGCTTAATTTTTTTTTTTGCTCTATGCTTGCTCTAGGTCAGGGACTTGAAGAACATTGAGGTCAGGGCATCAGCAAGGCACCAGCCCACTTGCATTTTCAGCAATGTTATCTCTATATGTTTCTGAGCACTGGTTTTCTTCAGGAATTAATGTAACCCATATGTGTAAAAGCTGGAACACCCCTGGCCAAATTGCATTTTATTATTTTTTTGTTTAGTAAAAATGAATTACCATAATTACAAAAGTAATCCTAACTTACAGAAAATTACAGGTAGAGCTTGGTGATTCAGTCCCTGGTTTCTTAGATATTACTTGCATTCAAGACATACTGTATATCTTCCATATTTCCTGATGTTGGTCAAGTTGAGAGTTTTGGATATTCTTTGTGTGTTCCAACACCACCTGTTCATTGTCCATAAAATGTAATCATTTAAAACATCCAGCAAGTACAATGGTAACCTCTCATAATGGCCACAACAGATGTATAAACCAAGACATTCAAGAGCAGTGATGTCACAATAGGTCCAAAAGAGATATAAGAAAATGTTGGGTAGTTTAACTCCTCAACATCTGCAAAAACGAATACAAGCTTTGGATGCACAGACACTATAAAGAAGACATGCATTAATAACAAGCATGGCACTCCTAATCATAATGCATAGTAAAAAGAAAAAAAAAGGGACTGTCTATATATTCGCTACAAAGTAGAAATTTGAATAGAGAGCTGGCAGAATCTACAATAAGCAAGCAAATGTAAGCATCCACTCCAGTTTTGGGTCACTATGTGAGTGTTTTTTTTTTTGCAGTACTAAAGACGGCTGACGTTGAAGAAAAACAGCGACCCCGTTCATAATTTTATTGTGTGATGGATATTTGGATTTATGATGGGTACAGTGTCTCCCAAAAATTAGTACACTCCTCCCATTTTTGTAAATATTTTTTTATATCTTTTTATGTGACAACACAGAAGAAATTAGAGTGAGTGTACAGCTTGTATAAAGGTGTAAATTTGCTGTCCCCTTAAAAAGATCTTGGGCAGGGATCCTCAAACTACGGCCCTCCAGCTGTTGTAGAACTACACATCCCATGAGGCATTGTAACATACTAACATTCACAGACATGAATAGGCATTAGGGTTGTCCCGATACCACTTTTTTAGGACTGAGTACAAGTACCGATACTTTTTTTCAAGTAGTCGCCGATACCGAATACCGATACTTTTTTTTAATGTGTCCCCAAATGCAGCCATGTCCCCCCACAGATGCAGCCATGTCCCCCCACAGATGCAGCCATGTCCCCCCACAGATGCAGCCATGTCCCCCCCCATATCCAGCCATGTCCCCCCCATATGCAGCCATGTCCCCCCATTATCCAGCCATGTTCCCCCCATATCCAGCCATGTCTCCCCCCCATATCCAGCCATGTCTCCCCCCCCCATATCCAGCCATGCCCCCCCCATCCAGCCATGTGTCTCCCCCCCATCCAGCCATGTGTCTCCCCCCCATCCAGCCATGTGTCTCCCCCCCCATCCAGCCATGTGTCTCCCCCCCATCCAGCCATGTGTCTCCCCCATATGCAGCCATGTGTCTCCCCCCCATCCAGCCATGTGTCTCCCCCCCATCCAGCCATGTGTCTCCCCCCCATCCAGCCATGTGTCTCCCCCATATGCAGCCATGTGTCTCCCCCATCCAGCCATGTGTCTCCCCCCCATCCAGCCATGTGTCTCCCCCCCATCCAGCCATGTTTCTCCCCCCCATCCAGCCATGTGTCTCCCCCATATGCAGCCATGTGTCTCCCCCCCATCCAGCCATGTGTCTCCCCCCCCATCCAGCCATGTGTCTTCCCCCCATCCAGCCATGTGTCTCCCCCATATGCAGCCATGTGTCCCCCACATATGCAGCCATGTGTCTTCCCCCCATCCAGCCATGTGTCTCCCCCCCATCCAGCCATGTGTCTCCACCATATGCAGCCATGTGTCTCCCCCCCATCCAGCCATGTGTCTCCCCCCCATCCAGCCATGTGTCTCTCCCCCATCCAGCCATGTGTCTCCCCCCCATCCAGCCATGTGTCTCCCCCCATCCAGCCATGTGTCTCCCCCATATGCAGCCATGTGTCTCCCCCCCATCCAGCCATGTGTCTCCCCCCCATCCAGCCATGTGTCTCCCCCCCATCCAGCCATGTGTCTCCCCCCCATCCAGCCATGTGTCTCCCCCATATGCAGCCATGTGTCCCCCACATATGCAGCCATGTGTCTTCCCCCCATCCAGCCATGTGTCTCCCCCCCATCCAGCCATGTGTCTCCCCCATATGCAGCCATGTGTCTCCCCCCCATCCAGCCATGTGTCTCCCCCCCATCCAGCCATGTGTCTCCCCCTCATCCAGCCATGTGTCTCCCCCATATGCAGCCATGTGTCTCCCCCCCATCCAGCCATGTGTCTCCCCCCCATCCAGCCATGTGTCTCCCCCATATGCAGCCATGTGTCTCCCCCCCATCCAGCCATGTGTCTCCCCCCCATCCAGCCATGTGTCTCCCCCATATGCAGCCATGTGTCTCCCCCCCATCCAGCCATGTGTCTCCCCCCCATCCAGCCATGTGTCTCCCCCCCATCCAGCCATGTGTCTCCCCCCCATCCAGCCATGTGTCTCCCCCCCATCCAGCCATGTGTCTCCCCTCCATCCAGCCATGTGTCTCCCCCATATGCAGCTATGGCCCGCTTACCTGCTACCGCCGACTGTGTACAGTACTACGGCCGGCCAGGAACATTACAGCTTTGAATAGCTTTGTAATGATTGGCGCCGCGCTGCGTGTATAGACACTCCCCCTCGCTCGGGATTGGACAGTTCACCCGTGTCTATGCGTGGCGCAAATCATTACAGCTATTCAAAGCTGTAATGTTCCCGCCCGTATTACACAGTCGGCGGTAGCGGGGATGCGGCGTAACGGCGGCGGATCGCGGCGGATTGCGGCTCCGTTGGTGGCGGTCGGCGGCGGCGGGGGGGTTAAGTATTCTATTTGTGTATCGGGGCGGGGTATCGGCATCTGAGTACCGCCAAAAAAACTCGGAATCGGTCCCGATACCGATACTAGTATCGGTATCGGGACAACCCTAATAGGCATGATGGGAATTGTAGTTCCTGAACAACTGGAGGGCCGTAGTTTGAAGACCCATGCTCTTGGGCATGGAGTACACCAAAGCTTCTTATGTTGCCACTGAAGTCCTCCTCCATGACGACATCACAGAACTGGTGGATGTTGGAGACCTTGCGCTCCTTCACCTTCCGTTTGAGGATGCCCCACAGATTGCTAAATAGGGTTTAGGTCCAGAGATATGTTTGGCCTGTCCATCACCTTTACCCTCAGCTTTTTTTTTTTTAGCAAGGCAGTGGTTGCTCGTTGTCTTGGAGGTGTGTTTGGGGTCATGATCATGTTGGAATACTGCCCTGCGGTCCAGTCTCCAAAGGGAGGGGATCATGCTCTGCTCCAGTATGTCACAGTACATGTTGGCATTCATGGTTTCCTCAATGAACTGTAGCTCCCCAGTGCCGACATAACTCATGGCAACCCCAGACCATGACACTCCCACCAACATGCTTGATTATAGACAAGACCCACTTGTCTTTGTACTCCTCACCTGGTTTCCGCCACACACGCTTGACACCATCTGAACCAAATAAGTTTATCTTGGTCTCATCAGACCACAGGGCATGGTTCCAGTAATCCATCTGCTTGTCTTCAGCAAACTATTTGCAGGCTTTCTTGAGCTTTATCTTTAGAAGAGGCTTCCTTCTGGGACTGGGACAATTTGATGCAGTGTGCTGTGTATTTTCGGAGCACTGACAGGCTGACCCCCCACCCCTACAACCTCTGCAATGCTGGCAGCACTCATACATCTGTTTCCCAAAGACCACCTCTGGATATGACGCTGAACACGTGCACTCAACTTTGTCAACCATGGTGAGGTCTGTTCTGAGTGGAACCAGACTTGTTAAACTGCTGTGTGGTCTTGGCCACTGTGTTACAGCTCAGTTTCAGAGTCTTGGCAATCTTCTTATAACCTAGGCCATCCTTATGTAGAGCAACAATTCTTTTTTTTTCAGATCCTCAGAGTTCTCTGCCATGAGGTGCCATGTTGAACTTACAGTGACTAGTATGAGAGAGTGAGAGCGATAACACCAAATTTTCATATGAATAAATGGTTGTGGAATTAATTATCTGAGTTTCCATTATTTCTTATGGGAACATTTGCTTTAATATAAGAGTGCTTTGGATTACAAGCATGCTTTTGGAATGAATTATGCTTGCAGAGTCCAGGGCTTTTTTTCAGTGGGAACTTGGTGAAACTCCGTTCCACCACCTCTGGCTCAGACCCTTTGGTGCCTGCTCACCACAATCACTTGTGACCATAGAAGTCCGGTTTCTGTGTTTACAAGAGACAGCTCTGCACTCTGTGTGTAACCCCCTGAACTCTGCACTCTGTATGTAATGCAATCCTGGTATTTAATGCCCCTTTAAGCCCCTCCTACTGTTTTTGTGAAATTTGACTGACCACACCCACTATTTGAAGTGATTTGGAGGGTGTGTGTAGGGGGTGGGGCCGTGATTAAGTTCCAGCACCTATTGTTTGAGAAAAAAAGCCCTGTTGCAAATCAAGGTATTACTGTATCTGTAAATGTCCTGTTACACAGAAGCAGTTGAATTTTGGCAGATGCTCCTGCTATAGATTTATATATACAATTCCTGGCTGTCATTTTGACAGTTAGCAACAGGGGAAGAGAAAACGCAGGAGATACCTTTTGTTGATGGTTTTTGGATTTATCTCCATGTTTAATATCCTGAAGCGGTTAATAACAAAAGTAAACCTCTGCACATGCATTAAAGTGATTTTAAGGCTTTATTAAAATAATAAACATGTCATACTTAGTTGATTTGTAAAATGGTTCTGTACAAAGCAGCCCCGATCCTCTACTTCTGGGATCCCCCTGCTGGCACTTCTGGCTCCTCCTCCCCAGCGATTGGCCCATAGAAAGCAGCTTTGGGGCTCCCGTGTGGGCTTGGTCCCACGCTGACCTTTTTGTGTCTAGACAGACAACTTGGCTCAGCCCACCCTTCGCTCTCTTAGCACAAAAGTTGATTGACAGCAGCCCGCTGATATCAATCTGCCCTGTGAGCAGGGAGAGAGCCGCTGCTCTTGGGCACAGCAGTGGATCTGGCTCAGATGAGTATAAGGGGGGGGATTCATTTTTTTTACCTTAATGCATAAAATGCATTAACCATTTCCGGACCGCCTGCCGTTGCTAATTTGAAGAGGAATACCGTTGTTATGGCAGCAGCTAGCTACCATAACCCCGGTATCCTCTTCTTCAGCGGGCAGTCCGATTCAAGATAAAAGTGGTCTCTGCAGCGGATTCGCCGCAAGATCACTTTTATCGGCACCGCCGCCCTCCGCCGTTAACCCAGAGCCGCCGGCAGCAGTGCAGGCGATCAGGTCCTCTCTGCTGCTTGACATGGAAGACGAGTGAGGGGAAAATGGCCCCCCACCCTTCTCCATATCATTGCAGGACAAAAGCAAGGGCAAAAGCAACATCAAAACATCACTTCCGCCCCAACTTTTTTTTATTGCATTTTTGTGTAAATATGAGATCTGAGGTCTTTTTGACCCCCAAATCTCATATTTAAGAGGTCTTGTCACCCTTTTTCTCTATTACAAGGGATGTTTACATTCCTTGTAATAGGAATAAAAGTGATACTTTTTTTAACCACTTAAGCCCCGGACCATTTTGTTGCTAAAGTACCAGGCCCCTTTTTGCGATTCGGAATGCGTCGCTTTAACTGACAATTGCGCGGGTCGTGCGACGTGGCTCCCAAACAAACATCACCTCTTTGGTTTTTATTTTTTGTATAATAAATATCCCCAAACAATATATAAAAAAAATGTTTTTCCTCAGTTTAGGCCGATACGTATTCTTCTTCATATTTTTGGTAAAAGAATCGCAATAAGCGTTTATTCATTGGTTTGTGCAAAATATAGCGTCTACAAAATGGGGGATAGTTTATGGCATTTTTATTAATGGCGGCGATCAGCGATTTTTATCGCGACTGCGACATTATGACGGACACATCGGACACTTTTGACACCATTTTGGGACCATTGTAATTTTTACAGCGATCAGTGCTATAAAAATGCACTGATTACTGTGAAAATTACCCTGGCAGTGAAGGGGTTAACCTGTAGTGGGCGCTGAAGGGGTTAAGTGTGACCTAATGAGTGATTCTTACTGTATGGGGGCGTGGCTTGGCGTGTGTCACGTCACTGATCATCGTTCCCTATGACAGGGAACAGACGATCAGTGACAGTCTGACTAGGAATCACTTGGAGAGGTTTGTTTACACTTACCTCTCCCTGTTCTTCAGCTCTGTGACATACAATGCTGACACTGAACTACTGTGATCAAAGTTTGTATGTATTTTGTATGCAACACTTAACTTCTTTGGGGTGGGGGGAGATGATTAGGAATTATTTTACACTTTGTTTGCTGTTACAATGATAATCATTGTAACAACAATGCTTTAAACTAGGGTTGTCCAGATACCGATACTAGTATCGGTATCGGGACCGATACCGAGTATTTGCGGGAGTACTCGTACTCGCGCAAATGCTCCCGATACCTAAATAGAATACTTTTTTTGTATTTATCAACATGTTCTATGAAAATTCTTTGAGTTTTTTACTACTGCGTGACAAGCAAATAAAACATTTTTATTCATTTTTACTCATTTTTATTCTTTTATAATGTCTTGAGTTAGAGTTCTTCATAATTCTAAAGAAAATATCCTTAGTCTGTATTGTGGTTTGAAAACTGTCACATGACATTTAAAAAAAGTATCGGTATTCGGTATCGGCGACTACATGAAAAAAAGTATCGGTACTTGTACTCGGTCCTAAAAAAGTGGTATCGGGACAACCCTACTTTAAACTGTCATGAATTACTGCCATTCATGACAACTGTGATTGATTACTAGTGATCTATGATTGACTACAGCTAATTACATGGTACAGGGTGCTGACTGGCCCAGGAACCATGTAATAGCTGTGGGCCAATCACAGCTCACTGGTATAGAATGCAGAACTGTTATGAATATTTATTCATAACACCTTTGAAGAAATTGTGATCAGACCATGTGAGCGCATATCGATGACACGATCCCTGTGCCACTCAAAATGGACCGGTATCAGGAGCCAAAATTCACTGTATCCGATAGACAAAATGGTTGATAGGCACAGTGCACTCCTAAACCGGAGCATGCACAACGAACCCCTTCAGGTCTGCCTTACGTTTGGTTGACAGCAGATGGCAGTGAGTGGATTCAATAATAGCTATTGGACTGGACATGGCCCCACTGCCATGCACTTCCAATCAACAGCATGGCAGACCTGGTAGGAAACTAGTCTCTCAGTCCCCACGACGCTACAAAACTCCTTGGCAGTGTGCCTTCAGTGGCCCAGATTCAGGTAGAATGGAGCAATATTTGCGTGGGCAATATTTGCGTGGGCAAAGAGCAAAGATTTTTCTCTGCGCCCACGCAAATATTTTGATTTGCCCAGCGATTCACGGAGCAGTAGCTCCGTAAATTGCGCGGGCGATATGCTAAACAGCCGGGCGTAAGGCTGCCTAATGTAAATGATCCCGCCGGGGGCGGGAATTATTTAAATTAGGCGCGCTCCCGCGCCGAGCGAACAGCGCATGCTCCGTCGGGAAACTTTCCCGACGTGCATTGCGGCAAATGACGTCGCAAGGACGTCATTTGCTTCTAAGTGAACGTGAATGGCGTCCAGCGCCATTCACGGTTCACTTACGTAAACGACGTGAAATTTAAATTTCACGAGCGGGAAGCGCAGCTATACTTTAGCATTGGTTGCCCCTGCTATTAGCAGGAGCAGCCTTATGCTAAAGTCGCCGTACGGAAACTCCGTACCTTGCGTGCGCAGGGCCCGCGCAACTTTTGTGAATCGGTGGTAGTATGCAATTTGCATACTATACGCCGATCACAATGGCCGCGCCCCCTAGCGGCCAACGCAAGAATGCAGCCTGGGATGTGAAGGCATAAGGAGGCTTATGTCTGTCACATCCTAGGCTGCAGTCGGTGTAACGAGGTTCCTGAATCAGGAGCACTCGTTACACCGGAGCAAGTAAGCCCTTGCGCCGCGCAACCTATGGTTGCGCGGGCGCAAGTGCTTCTTGAATCTGGCCCAGTGTGTGCAGTGGCAGGAGAGGGAAGGAGGGAGCAAACTGAGAAAGAAGTCCGGTATGGACACTCTGACAGGTACAAGAATCATGTGCATACTTTGAGAATTTTGGTGCGCCACCCCAACTAGGGTTGCCACCACATTCCTTTAAACCCGAACACATATGAATTACATAGGTTCTGAGTCTAATTTAATGCAGATTAGGCACCAAGTGCGTTTAATTACTACCTTAATCAGATACAGAACCTGTGTAATTATTATGTGTTCGGGTTTAAAGGAATGTGGTGGCAACCCTAAACCCAATAGAAAGAGTGTGCAAGGACACACTTTTTGAATTCACCTGTCTGTGTGTTGTGGTTCCAAAATGACTGCAAAGGTGTGCTGAGGTCTGTGGACATACTGCAGTAGAGAGGATGGAACCTTCTATATGTACTTTAAATGAACATTTTATGTTCTATTTTCAATGAAAACAAGGAAGACTAATAAAGATGGAACAACGATGGATGTAATTGAAATTCACCATCCTCCATCTTCTTGATCAGCAGTTGTGCTTAATTGCCATTAATCAGCCAAGTGTCTTATCACTTTTTGCAGTGCTTAAATCAGGAAAAAGTCAAATTAATTACTTCTTACCAGCAAAGCCTGCATGGTAATCCTTTACCAAAGGGGAAACACTTTGAATAGTTTGAACTACCTTTTATGTGGATGGATTTATTCTAAAGATTGTAATATTTTCCTTCCTGGGATAATTATTTTCAGGGAAAAAAGAAAAGACTTAAATCCAAATGGGATGAAAACAAAATAATCCCAAATCAACTGGGAACATGTAAAATACACTGCTCAAAAAAAAATTAAAGGAACACTTTTGAATCAGAACTCCTGGGATATTGATCTGGTCAGTTAAGTAGCAGAGGGGGAGGGGTGTATACAGAGGGGGTTGTTAATCAGTTTCAGCTGCTTTGGTGTTAATTGAAATTACCAACAGGTGCACTAGATGGGCAACAATGAGACGACCTCCAAAACAGGAATGTTTTTTCAGTTGGAGGTGTCTGACATTTTTTTTCCCTACTCACCTTTTTTTTGACTAGTGTCAGTGTCACTACTGGTAGCACGAGGGGATACTTGGACCCTATAAATGTTGCACAGGCAGTCCAACTCCTCCAGGATGGCACATCAATACGTGTCATTGCCAGAAGGTTTGCCGTGTCTCCCAGCACAGTCTTAAGAGCATGGAGGAGATTCCAGGAGAGTTACTCTAGGAGAGCTGAACAGAGCCGTAGAAGGTCCTTAACCCATCAGCAGGACCGGTATCTGCTCCTTTGTGCAAGGAGGAACAGGATGAGCACTGCCAGAGCCCTACAAATTGCCCTCCCGCAGGCCACTGGTGTGAATGTCTCTGACCAAACAATCAGAAACAGACTTCATGGGGGTGGCCTGAGGGCCCAACGTCCTCTAGTGTGCTCTGTGCTCACTGTGGCGCTCGATTGGCTTTTTCCATTGAACACCAGAATTGGCAGGTCCGCCACTGGTGACCCATGCTTTTCACAGATGAGAGCAGGTTCACCCTGAGCATATGTGACAGACGTGAAAGGGTCTGGAGAAGACACAGAGAACTTTATGCTGCCTGTAACATCGTTCAGCATGACCAGTTTGGTGGTGGGTCAGTGATGGTCTGGGGAGGCATATCCATGGAGGGACGCACAGACCTCTACAGGCTACACAATGACACCCTGATTGCCATTAGATATCGGGATGAAATCCTTGGACCCATTGTCAGACCCTACTCTGGTGCAGTGGGTCCTGGGTTTCTCCTGGTGCACGACAATGCCTGACCTCGTGTGGCGAGAGCATGCAGCCAGTTCCTGGAGGATGAAGAAATTGATACCATTAAATGGCCCCCACGCTCACCTGACCTAAATCCAAAAGAACACCTCTGGGACATTATGTTTCGGTCCATCTGCTCCGCCAGGTTGCACCTCAGTCTGTTCAGGAGCTCAGTGATGCGCTGGTCCAGATCTGGGAGGAAATACCCCAGGACACCATCCGTCGTCTCATTAGGAGCATGCCCTGATGTTGTCAAGCATGTCAGGCATGTATACAGCACTTGGGGGCCATACAAACTACTGAGGACCATGTTGAAGTGGTTGCAATGAAATTTCAGCAAAATGGACTAGCTTGCTGCATAATTTTTTCACTTAAATTTTCGGGTTGTCTTTGAATTCAGCCCTCTGTAGGTGGATAATTTTCATTTCCATCAAATGATGTGCCATCCTTTCATTTCTAACACATTACCCAGTTCATATCAGTATAGATATCCAGCATGAGATTTTTGCCCGTTGAGATCTGATATGTTTTCAAAGTGTTCCTTTAATTTTTTGAGCAGTGTATGCAAAATGGGACAGGGAGCTACAATTAGCCACAAACAGGACACAAAGAGATTGATTTATGAAATCCAATAAGCTGTTCACTTTACAAGGGAGTTTTCCTTAGCTTAGCAAAATACTTTTTATTTTTCTTGCATGTAATTGCGTATCCCTTGCAGAGTGAATTTTCCCCTCATTCACTAAGCTAAAAGGAAATTCCCTTGCAAAGTTACAAGCCTTTATGCCTCTAGTAAATTAACCCCAAAAATGAAAAAACAGAAGCAAAACTGCACCTGTATAGCAAGCATATTTACTTTTCCATTTAAATGATTAAAGGCCCATGCAGACTACTGTGTTCAACAAACAGGTGGTGCATTGTTCATTGTAGATGGCACTCCAACACACCGCACACTAGCTGCCAGGGTATGGAAGTGTGGTATGTGTTTTGTGGTACGTCATTAAAAGAAAAAGCCCCAATCACATTAATTAGTCCATTGAAGTGCTTTTGCAGCCTATCCATAATTTTTGTGCTGTCTTAACACAACGAACATTTAAAAGTAACATACCGTGCAGAGTCATGCGGGCAGGGCAGGAGGGACACTCGCCCTGGGCACAGTCTTTTGAGGTTGGAGGAGGGGGGGGGATGCCAGCTGCACTTACATGCAGGAAACTCTCTCCACCACATTAGCTTGTTGTCACAGCATCTGTTACAGCATCCAGTTCCTTGACTCTGCCTCTGCTACCAGAGGCATAGATAATTGTTAATGGGTGGGCGGAGGTTAGAGGCTAGAGAATCCTACATAGGGTTGCCACCTCGTCCTTTTAAATCCAAACACATATGAATTACACAGGTTCTGTGGCTGATTAAGGTGATAAAAAAAAATCATTTGGTGACTCATCTGCATTAAATTAGCCCCTGTGTAACTCATATGTGTTTGGTTTTAAAGGGATGAGGTGGCAATCTTAATCCTACACAAATGCTGAGTAGTGTCCCTGGCTGCTGCCGTGGCTGAGCTGATCAGCCTCAACAACAAGGCAGCCTGCACAGCGATCAGAGGTGACGGTGAAAATATGCCAGCTGATAGCATCCTACAGTGTCTCAACAGCTTCAGGAAGTTTCAGGAAGCTGGGGCGATCGGCCCCTCTGCCCAGCAGCAGACCGAGCCCCGGAATGTTAAAAACCAATGACCTCTGGTCCACTATTCTTTGCAGCCAAGAATGGAGATCATGCGGACAGACTATGTAAGTTTACTCTGCCCGACTAATGTATGTCCAGACCAGATGGAGGTCTCGAACAATGTTAGTCACCTTTTGATGGTGAAGAAATGTGATAGACTCACCCGGGACAGAGGCTTTTGGAGGGGACTGAATGCTAGCCTCTTGCCTACCGACTATGGGCCCTGGCAATTGAGGGAGCTACAAGCATTTAGGAAGATATTCTGTTATAAGATGCAAAAGGACATTATTAACCGGCTCACGCAGATATACTGTGGCAGAGTTGCTCTCCTGGGCGAAATCCCTTACATATATGGCTTTGTCCAGGAGATCCACCAGAGGGCACCTGAGCGCTGCCAGAGGCACGCATGCGCACCCACTGCACAGTGGGGAACCCGATGTAAACACACAAATATCTGTAATGTCAGAGGAGAGGAGACAGATTGTGTGTTTCTACAAAGTAGAAACAGCAATCTATCATCTCTCCTAGTTAGTCCCATCCCCACACAGTTAGAACACAGTGAGGGAACACACACTTAACCCCTTCATCGCCCCCTAGTGTTAGCCCCTTCCCTGCCAGTGACATTTATACAGTAATCAGTGCATATTTATAGCACTGATCGCTTTTTAAATGTCAGTGGTCCCAAAAATGTGTCCAAAGTTTCTGATCTGTCTGACACAATGTCGCAATATCACTAAAAATCGCAGATCACCACCATTACTAGTAAAAAAAAAATTAAATAATAAAAACTTTGCTATAAATCTTTCCTATAGTTTGTAGAGGCTATAACTTTTGCGCAAACCAATCAATATACGCTTATTGCGATTTTTTACCAAAAATATGTAGAAGAATACATATTGGCCTAAATTGATGAAGAAATTTGTTTTTTAAAAAGATTTTTGGAGATATTTATTATAGCAAAAAGTAAAAGATTTTACATTTTTTTCAAAATTTACGCTCTTTTTTTGTTTATAGCGCAAAAATTCAAAACTGCAGAAGAGATCAAATACCACCAAAATAAAGCTCCATTTATGGGGGGGGAGGCGCAAATTTCATTTGGGTACAGCATTGCATGACCACGCAATCGTCAGTTAAAGTGCCAAATTGTAAAAAGTGCTCTGGTCAAGAAGGGGGTAAAATCTTCCGGAGCTGAAGTGGTTAAGGAGGCCATGATGGTCTCTGCCAGCTTGGGACTCAGTGGACACTGGACAGATGTATGTGAAAGGAATGATGATTAATGAGATCTGGAAAGCCCGGGTCTTCCACCCAATAATTTATTGTGCTCATACACCGTCTCCTAGCAAACTATTGGGGGATGTGTTAATACTTATGTGTTTGTAAGTTGTGAGTGAGGAGATGGCAAGTCTACCCTGATAGGTCATATCTCTGAGTCACCTAGTCTGGGTAAATGATTAGATAACTAGCTCATGTTAATTAGGTTTCTGGTTACAGTTTGTATTGTCAGCCTTATTTGAGCTTTATTCCTTGAATTGCATGTTGCATTATGTGGTTATTTAAAAAAAAAAAACAGTTCATGGTAGAGCTGCGCTAATTGGGTTAATACATGCTCTATTTTTTTCATGGCAGTGACCAGTATAAATTTCAGTATCCCCAGCAGTAACCAACATAGATCTCAGTGTCCTCAGCAATGAGCAGCACAGATCTCAGTGCCCCTAGCAGTGACCAGTAGAGATCTAAAGACCCCCAGCAGGGATCAGTAGAGATCTAAATTCCCCCAGCAGTGATCAGTAGAGTTCTAAGTGTCCCCAGAAATCACCAGTATAGATCTCAGTGTCCCTAACAGTGGCCAGTACAGACCTTAGTGCCCTCAGCAGTGATCAGTAGAGATCTAAATGCCCCAGCAGTGATCAGTAGAGATCTAAATGCCCCAGCAGTGATCAGTAGAAATCTTAATGCCCCTAGCAGTGATACGTAGAGATCAAAATGCAGCCAGCAGTGATCAGTAGAGCTCTAAATGCTCCCAGCAGTGATCAGTAGAGCTCTAAATGCTCCCAGCAGTGATCAGTAGAGTTCTAAGTGTCCCCAGAAATCACCAGTATAGATCTCTGTGTCCCCAACAGTGGCCAGAACAGATCTTGGTAGCCCCCCCCCCCTGCCCCCAGCAGTGATCAGCAGGACCAAGCTCCAGAATGCAAAATAGAAGAACACCTTGGGACTGAAGGGGTTATATGGAGAAAAGGGATTAAAGTGCTTAATAAATTGAGCAATTTGTTTGTCAGCTTCAGTCTGCGCTAGCATGATTTATTTTTGTAATTTACTTTAAGAGGGAAGTTTCAGGAAAACAACTTTCCACAGCCCCTTGCGTATAACACGCAGGCACAGTTTCCCCTCACTTTTTTACCCTGAAAATAGAGTGTTATACGCCAATAAATACAGTAATTAGCATTGCTTATGTAATTTCCCATTGCTTTAAAACAATAGTAAAATATGTTGCTACGTCCCCCAATAGTTAAGGATGTAATAGCCGACGTTACAAAAAAGTGGCCAATTAGATGTTCCACGTGTCTTTAGTGCTTGTGATTACATATGTAGTCAGGCTTGCCATATCTAATGATCTCGTCTATCAAAGGGTAGCTGGCAGACGTCTGACTGGTCAATGCCTGTGCTATTAGGTCAGTCAAATGTGGCAGTCTTTACAGGGTAAACAGAAGTCACCAGTATACATAATCTGAAAACTGTAAAAGTATGCTATGTGTGATCTTATCAAATACATTAGATGATAAACAATTTTGTGGCTATTTGTCAAATTATGCAAACGTGAGCAAATTTGCTGTTACCCTTCCGCAAAAGAATAACTCCAGTGCTTTTTCCTGTGAAAACGTAATTTTTGTCTGTGAACATAGAGTGGTCTCATCTATATAAATGACATTCTCCCAGAAGCTTGTCAATCTGCATTTTAGAAAATTCCAGTCTGTGTTTTTTTGTTTTTCTTTCAATAGTTAGGTCCTCCTGGGTCTTTTTCCTTTGAGCCCACTGATGATAAAAAAAAGTGAGTGATGGTTTCGTCCTTGAAGTACCTTTACTTGGAGTTGAGATTGTATCTCTGGAAGTTATTCATCTCTTATTGTCTATCATTTACATGACCCTTCTGTTCAGTCTGGGGTAAATTTTCCTCTAGCGGCCACATCCTGGGCAACTGGCTAAAAATGTCCAACTGTAGTCACAGGAACATCAAGTTGCTTCAAAGATAGTCTAATTGCCTTCACCTTTGACATGCTTGTCTATCATTTTCTATCTGATCTCCTCAGACAGTTCTCGCTTTTGCTTTCTCTTATTTCTCTTTTGTTTTCTCCATCCATGTGGTGAACACGGTGATACCAAACAGCAGAGTGGCTACTTTTCTCCAATTAAATAGGTTGACTGATTACAAGAATGAAAATGTGTGATACTAATGTAGCGAGGTATCACCTTTCTTATGAGATTAAAAGACTACCATCTGCTGATCCAGAAGGATCTCAGCTCCCTCCGGTGGCCAAGTTGTGTTATAGCCACCTTCTATTTACTTTTGCACTGGTACAGCAAGGAATTTGGGAAACTGAGTACAGGGAGAAAGGGACTCCATTCCCCTGGTTTATTCATAGACTACAATACCCAGAGAGCAACTGTACAACCCCAGGATGCTTTGCTCCCCGCACAGCCGGCTGGGGGAGGTAATTTAAGGAGGAGGACATGTTTGGCGCACTCTCTCTGGACCGCCTCTTCAACCTGTGTGAGGTGTCTTTCCGGAAATCAAGGCCAGAGTTTGAGGCCTATCTACGCCCGAGTGGATCGCCATCCAGAGACCGAGAGAGGATCCCTGACGGAGTGATCGAACGATGTCCCAGTGACCTGTCGGAGAACCAGAGACTGTCATCCTGGAGGACTGTGTGTTGTCCTTTCCGGAACACTCCGTCCGCAAACTCCAAGGCATGATCTGATTGAGTGAGATGGGCACCTCACAAGCATACTAACTGCATTACAGAAGGGTGGATCGTTTACACTCACCGCTGTGAATTGACTGTTTGGGCATCTTCCGCCAGTTTGCTTATTCCCTTTTTGGATTATAAATTACTTTTGTTGCACGCCAACGCATGCCAACGCGGAAGTGCACCAACTATTGTGATAATTTATATTGGGGTTTGGTCTGGCCCATCAAACCATATTAGTGAAGTATATTATCTAAAGACTGCCTGTTCGGTATAGTAAACCAATATTTATCTACATACCCTTTAACAGGGTAATTGGTTCTATTAGACTGTACAGTACTGTTATATGGGAGAGCTGGGTGAGGCTTGGCAAGGAGGTGCCTCAGTGTGGGTATCTTACTGAAGGAATCCCTTTGCTGTGTACTTACACAGGTCCACATAGTTATTATAATTGAATTTGTATTTATCTGTTATCACTAATTCTGACTCTTGCAGGGCTCTGCAAGAAGTCTACTACTGTTTTACCCCTTTTGTTTCTTTTGCTTTTATTCTACCAAGTAAAGAGTTACATTGGTTAAGCTGAATTTGTGTGCAGTCCATCTGTCATCCTATGGGATCAATACAACTCAAGGCAATCAATTGTTTGCATAATTTACTGTGGGGTAAGAGGATATTGTGCCCTCCAACAGCTATTGGGGTCCACAATTCCCACTGATACCAGTTGTGCCAAGGGAGGGTTTGAGCCAGTTTTAGCCAGAGCGTAGACCCAAAACAAACCAGCAGCTCTTTCGGGGGGTAGTGCTACACTAATTACAGAAAACAGTTAGTTAGAAATATATCACTGTGATCAAATTATATATAATCTGTTCTAGAGGTACTAACAAATCCTTCCAGGCCATTTTAGAATACCCTTGTGGAAAAACCAATAATTTATCTCTTTTCACTTTCTTTATTTTACTCCTTGGCATTAACAAAAGCATGCAGGTACAGATGAGACAATTGCTTTTAATATAAGTAGCAATTAAAGAGGAAGTAAAGGCACCAAAAAAAGCTAAAATAAAAACTGCAAGACAAAGGCATAATGAACTAGTATGCATAGCATACTAGCTCATTATGTAATACTCACCTTCGATCAAAGCCCCCGATGCCGTCCTCGTACACCACTCAGGGGGCCAACATCTTTCCCGGGGGTTACTTCTGGGTATTTATTGTGGCTCCGGCGCTGTGATTGGCATGCCCGTGGGAGCCGCCAGTCACAGCATGGCCTCCCTTTGGAACGACGTGATCGCCGTTGCTAAAGTGCGCCTGCGCCGATGTCTACGGCGCATGCGCCGTAGACATCGGAGCCTGTGATTTTAGTAAAAATCTCCTAAACCGTGGAGGTTTAGGAGATATTTCAAGCACCTACAGGTAAGCCTTAATCTAGGTTTACCTGTAGGTTAAAGTGGTTGTAAAGGGTTTACAACCACTTTAAGTATTGTTCCAATGAGGTGTATGGGTACCAATGAATTTATCTATGCCTGTATGTGCACGGATCCATTTATTCACCTAAATAATATAACAAAAGTGCACTATGTATATGGTATTTAAAGCGTGTATCGCAGCTCCGGCGCTGTGATTGGCATGCGCGTGGGAGCCGCCAGTCACAGCACGGCCTCCCTTTGGAAAGACATGATCGCCGTTGTTAAAGTGCCCCTGTACCGATGTCTACGGCGCATGTGCCGTAGACATCGGCACTCGTGATTTTAGTAAATATCTCCTAAACCGTGGCGGTTTAGGAGATATTTCAAGCGCTTACACTTACACGTAAGCCTTAATCTAGGCTTACCTGTAGGTTAAAGTGGTTGTAAAGGGTTTACAACCACTTTAAGTATTGTTCCAATGAGCTGTATGCTTACCAATGAATTTATCTATGCCTGTATGTGCACGGATCCATTTATTCACCTAAATAATATAACAAAAGTGTATTATCTATATGGTATTTAAAGCGCTTGTTACCACAACACTTTATATTCCTGATATGTGGCTTCTGTACCATGTACTTGTATGAGAAAGTCTCCTCTTCTCTTTTTATAGCTTGCTTTATGTGAAATCACTGGTGTTCCTGCTAGTCCCATTGCTTTCCTATTAAAAACTGACCAGAGTAAGCAGAAGAGCACATCATGGTCAGTTCACTAGCAATGCCCGGAACTCAGCCTGCTCTCCTCCAATGATCAGAGACTTGTCCTGACAGGTTCCCGCTGCACAGCCATTCACTGGGAAGCTCAGTGTGCTGCTGCTTCTCTACCCCCAGCACTTATGCAGCTGAGAACAGAGAGTATGTGATCACTTATAAAAAAATAAAAAAAAAGGGGGGGGGGGGAAGTATTTATGATTTTTTTTTATATCTACAAAATATATATATGTATATATCTATACAAAAATATTTTGATTTTCATTTATATTTTAAACTGAATAAGTTGTTTTACAAGGTGATCATTTACAATCACTTTAACATTGCTTCTGTTTCATTTTGAAATGTAAAAATCGTTTCCTCTCATATACGTTATGTCCCCTATAGTTCAGGGTAGAATGTTTAGATGAAATTACAAAATGTGGATAGTTTAGTTGTTCCACATACTGTAAGTGCATGGAATATGTAGTTAAAGCTTCCAAATTAGATGGTTAATATGGTATTGAAAAATATTGATGTGCTGCTGAAGACAGCAGTGCACTTGAAAATGAAGGCTAGTACACACGATCGGTTTTCCCCGGCGGTAAAAAGTTAGCTGGGAAAACTGAGGGGAAAACCAAGAACCTGCTCGGTAACTTTTTCCCCCTACACACGAAACCCGGCCGTGTGTGCGCTCCACCACAGTCTTTTCTCAAAGGAAAACTGCCGACTTAAAAACCGCCGGGAATTCCGACGGGAAAGAAGAGAGTTGGTTCTCTTTTTTTCCCTGGCATTTTTACTGTCGGGAAAACTGCGATGGAACAAACACATGGCCGACATTCCCAGCCAAAAGCTCTTATGGCAGTTTTCCCGACAGGAAAACCGGTCGTGTGTAGGAGGCTTCAGTCTCCGTGCACACTAGCGGTTTTTTTTTTAAGCTAAAAAAAATGCTGGCTAAAAACCGCTGGGAAAAAGCTTTCTGTAGTAGCGTTTTATTAGCGTATTTGCAGTAAAAGCAAAAAAAGGAGAGTTTAGAGGTATTAGCATTTTATTGGCATTTTTGCAGTTAAAGGGAAAAAAGCTAAACAAAAAATCACTATTAGTAGTGTTTAGGAGTCTTAGCATATTATTGGAATTTTTGCAGTAAAATAAAAATAAAAAATAAAAAAACACTATTAGTAGCGTTCAGGGCCGCCATCAGGGGGGTACAGGCAGTACACATGTAAGGGGCCCAGAGGTCCCCAGGGCCCCGGATGGCTACCCCCCTTTTTTATATATATTTTTCTTTGATAGGCCCTTTACAAAAAAAAGGAGTAATAATTTGTGGCAGCCCCCCCCCCCCCGCTCCTCAATTTCAGGCGGCAGCACCCCCTCCCCCCCCCCCCCGGTTCTGTGCTCCAGGGGGCCCATGCCTAAGGCTGTGTAACGGGCCCCATAATTCCTGATGGCGGCCCTGGTAGCATTTAGCAGCATTTAGGAGTGTTTCTGCTGGAGGAAACTCTACAAAAACATATTTTTTTGTGCTCCTAGACACTGAAGCTAATAGCCTAAAGTAGTGTGCATGGACATATAGGATAACACTATTTAGCTTCTAGGAGCAGAAAAGATTTACATTGGGGTCCCCCTCTGCCCTTGCAATTTCAATCCATAGCACTAGTAGTGTACAATGTGCTGTAGTTATGCCCCCTGACTGATGGTATTTCCAGAGATTCTACCTGAGATGTCCTGGTTTATCTCCTAATCTATATATATAAAACTCAACGTGTGTGTGTATGTATGTATGTTCCAGCATCACGTCCAAACGGCTAAAGATATTAACATGAAACTTGGCACACATGTTACTTATATGTCAGCAACAAACATAGGATAGGTGGTTTAACCCTTACCCACCCCCATTTGCCATGGTCAGGGTTTTTCTTTAAAGTCCCATTCAACTCTATGGGAAATACATGTTACTTCATAACTTCCAAACGGCTGTACATATTTCGATAACACTTGGTCACATGTTACTTATATGTCCACTTAAACTATAGGATAGTTAATTTATCCCTTAACTACCCCCATTTGTGAGGGTCGGGGTTTTTGTTACATTTCCCATTGATTTGCATGGGACTTTAATGTTCCCACATAACTTCTGAACGCCTGGAGATATTTCAATAATACCTGGTACACATATTACTTATATGCCAAATAAAAATATATGACAGTTAAATTAACCCTTACCTACACCCTTATATAAAAGATGGGTATATTTATATTACTATGATTTTCCTCCCCAAAAGGTTAAGATAGGAAGACCGGGCAACGCCGGGTATTCAGCTAGTTCCCTATAAAAAAAAAAAAAATTCATAACCTGTCAGCTTTTGGTTTATCATTTGTATTATTGCATTACATAAAAACAAAATTGCACTTTAAAGGACTCCTAAAGACGGTGTGTGCTCCTGTAATATACAAAGATGCAGAAAATAATTAATACATGCAAAATGCTAAAACAATATTAATTCCTTGGCTTTTTCAAGCTCTGCGGCTGATTAATCTACTTAAGCTTTTATAAACATTTTATGGTAATTACCATTCCTAGTAAATCAGAGAACAGGTCTCTGGAGCACAATGTTCTCTTATCTACCCTCAACACTGCTTCCAGTATACGCACATTTTTAGGTGAAAAATCCAAGAGAAAGCTTGTAGACAGAAAAAAAAAAAAAAAATGTGAAAAAAGTTTGTTGTTGATGTCTGATATTTTTGGGGCTTCATTTTTTATTAGGCAAACCAATCATGCCCAGAAGGGACTTTAAAGAGTGACCAGGCTCTCCAAACATGGATTGGCTAAAAGCAACAGCTCCACATCCAGGTGACTAGCAGCCATGTTTTAACCTGTAATACAAGATTGATAATGCCATCTTAGTCTTAAGCCTTGTACACACAATTGGTTTTCCTGTCAGGAAAACTACCAGGAGAGCATTTGGCCGGGAATCCCGGCCGTGTGTATGCTCCCTAGCAGTTTTCCCGTCAGGAAAACAGCCGAGAATCCCGACTGGAAAATAGAGAACCCTGCTCTCTATTTTCTCATGAGGTTTCCCGGCAGAGTGTTTCCTGCTGAGAAAAACGGTCGTCTGTATGCTTACCTGTTCGAAGGTAAACCCGCGCATGCGTCAAAGGCTTATCAGGCATGCACAGGTTTACCTTCGGACAGGTAAGCATACAGACGACCGGTTTTCTCGGCAGGAAACACTCTGACGGGAAACCTGATGAGAAAGTAGAGTAGTATACAAGGCATAGTGTGGGGAGTAGCAAGATGTCGGCGACGGCATCGAATGTGACGAGCGCCGTATGCACGGCTTTGCAAGAAAAGCTTGCCAGGAATCCCATCAGGAAAACCAACGTTTTTTTCCTGACGTGATTCCCGGCCGTGTGTACAGGGCTTTATTCTATATAAAATAGGCCAATGTAATGTTTTTCAGCCTGATTCGAGATATCATTGCCCCCTGCTATACCCACCTTTGCCTTTGTATAGCACTTTATGAAGATTAAAGGGAAGGTGGTGGTCAAGTACTTTGTGATGAGTCTTTGATGTTGCAACTTATTTTATAATAGTTTTTATATGGTTTACAGTTCACTATGAGTATGTTTTCACCTTTTTCTTTGAGTGGAGCACTGCAGAGATTTTGATGGCAGGGTATTCCTAAGTTACCATTCGCAGCTGTCGATTTTACTTCCAGTGGCAGCATAAAGCTTCCATTGCTCAAATATATATATATTTTTGTGGTGAACTTACACCTATGGGGGCTGTTTGGTGAAGTTGTCACATGCAAGTCTACATTCCTTTTCACAGTAAATTTTTCTGGATTTATTGCACAGAGGGCCCTTTTGGACTTTATTTTTGTGAAATGTGGAAACAACTTTAACGTTAATTTTGTACTTTGTTTACATGGATTGGACACATTTTATGCTTATTATATGTTTTATGTCACATATTGATTTGTTATTGTATGCCATATTTATTTTGTATAGATAGTGCAGCACCTACTGATTTATTTATTTAGAACACATATAGGTAGATTCAGGTAGAGTTAGGCCGGCGTATCAGTAGATACGCCGACCTGACTCAGAATCTGCTCCGACCTATGTTTAAGTGTATTCTCAAACAGAGATACGCTTAAACATATCTAAGATACGATGGCTTGCGCCGTCCTATCTTAGGTTGCAATATTGAGGCTGGCCGCTAGGTGGCGCTTCCATTGCGGTCGGCGTAGAATATGTAAATCAGTAGATACGCCTATTCACGAACGTATGCCCAGCCGCCGCAGTACATTTACGCCGTTTACGTAACGCATTACAGGCCTAAAGTTATTCTATCAAATAGATGGAATAGTAATGTTAAATATGGCCGCCGTTCCCGCGTCGAAATTTTTACGTTGTTTGTGTAAGTCGTCCGTGAATAGGGATTTACGTAGTTTACGTCCACGTCTAAATCAATAGGTCCGTGTGGCGGACGTAGCCGCAATGCACACTGGGGAATGTAGGCGCCCGGCGCATGCGCAGTTTAAAGAAAATGTCAATCACTTCGGGTCAAAGCATATTAACATAAAACACGCCCGCTCAGACAAATTTGATTTAGGCGCCCTTACGCCCGCCCGCTTTAGGCTACGCCACTGTAACTTAGCAGGCAAGTACTTTGAGAATCAAGTACTTGCCTCGCTAACTTACGGCGGCGTAGCCTAAACGCGCTAAGCTACGCCGCCGCAAAGTTGGGCCAATCTCTCTGAATCTACCTAATACACTCAATGTACACTCAGTTGATTTATTTATATATTTTTTCTTGTTGCGCAGACTATTTTTCAAAAAATGATTTGCTTCACGAACAGATGCGCCTGCTGGGAACGCTGTATAAACTGCATGTTGCATCAGCTACATACATAATACAGCACTGTGTTCAGACAGCTGGATACATGGATCCAAATTGGGCTGGTTTCGTATAAACTGGCTGAACTTTGATCCATCTATGGGCAGCTTAAAGGCTGAGTTCCCCTTTGTGAGCATGTTACACCCATATTTAGGGATAACACATCATCATCTTCTTGCTTCCCCCCCCCCCTCCAATGACAGCAGGCCAGGGATCTTCTCTCCGCACATCCTGTCACTATTCAAGAACAGCATGGCCATGCAGAGCTCTGTCCACATGGCCATGCCATTCATTTTGTGAATGAAAGGGCTCATTTGGACAGCAATTTTTTGTTGCATCTGCATCCACCTTGAAGCTGTGCACACAGGCCCGTCGTGACAAGACAAGCAAACCAAGCAATTGCTTGGGGCCTCGAGCTGGCCTGGGGCCCCAAGCAGGGCCCTCACTTCCTATAAATGCTGCAGCCGCCTTAGTGCTCTATAGTGAGCCTCAATTGGCTGCACATCTTCACCTTCCCTGTAGCATGGCCGAGCTCCTCTTCCTTCCTCCTGTCAGTCCGGCCGGGTACCGCGCGGTACAGGAGATTCAGTTTCCTGTTCTCGGCCGGACTGACAGGAAGTGCACACTGAGTGCTCATTTCCTTTCAGTGTGGGTGAACCTAAACTGCATCGCTATGCTGTGGTTCCTGTAGGCTTTGCGTGCATGCGTGCGGGGGGGGGGGGGCTCTATGAAACTTTGCTTAGGGCCCCCAAATTCCTTCAAATGGCCCTGTATGCACAGGCAGTCCATAGAAGTGGGTACACAGATCGGAACACAGACACTGTGTGTTCATATTCTTGTGCCCGCTCCTGCATGTATGTCAATTTTTGACATGCGACTGTGTTTGTGCAGCTGCTGCATCTGCATCCATTTCTTTGGGCTTCAAGCTGGATGCAAACGCAGTTTAATACTGTGGCTACTCTCCCCACCCAGCAAAAATGACTTCCAAGCCACAATGTTGAATCCTCAATGAGGTAAAGAACCCATGAGTAATAGCTAAAGGCATGAAAACATTAATGGAACTGACAAACAGACAGGAAGTCTATGGCAAGACACCACGTAGGAAGCTGCTGCTGATCTCCAAAAAAAATAAAACATTGCTGCCCGCCTGAAGTTTGACAAAGAGCACCTTGGCAAACCTCAATGTTACTGAAAAAATGTTTTGTAGACTAATAAAACAAAAGTTAAATTGTTTGTGAAGAATACTATGTATAGCACAAGAACACAGCTTACCAACTTCAAAACCATCCAACAGTGAACTATGGTGGAGGGAACATCATGATTTTGGCTTGCTTGGCTGCTTCAGGGCCTGGACCACTTATCATCAATGGGAAAATGAGTTTACAAGGTTAGTGAAATATCTTACAACAAGACAATGTCAGCGTGGCTGTCCACCAGCTGAGGCTTAGTAGAAGTTGCGTGATACAGCAGGACAATGACCCTAAGCATTGAAATAAATCCTCTACAAACTGGCTTCAGAAAAATAAAATCTACTTTTTGGAGTGGCCCAGTCAGAGCCCAGACCTTTACCCCATAGAGATGCAGTGGAATGATCTCAAGAGAGCCGTTCACACCAGACATCCTACAAATGGGTTTAAGCTGAAATTGTTTTGTAAAGAGGAATGGTCAAAAATTCCTCTGGAACATTATCCAGGTCTGATCCAGAGCTACCAAAAGCACTTGTTTGAAGACATTGCTGTGAAAGGAGGTTTGACCAGCTATTAACTATATTGCCGTGTACACACGACCGTTTTTTATGACGAGAAAAATTAAATGTTTTAGAATGGTAATATAAAACGTTTGTGTGTAGGCTCCAGAGCATTTTTCTCGATGAGAAAACTGGCCATTAAAAATTTAGAACATGCTCTATTTTTTCTCGTCGTTTTTCTCGTCGTGAAAAATGGTCTATGTACGCTTTAACGACGGGGGAAAAAACGCATCATGCTCAGAAGCAAGTTATGAGAAGGGAAATTTGCATAATCAGCCCAAAGGGTGGCACCATTCGAATGGAACTTCCCCTTTATAGTGCCGTCGTACGTGTTGTACGTCACCGTGCTCAAGCATTTTTTTCACGATCGTGTGTATGCAAGGCAGGCTTGACAAGAGTCAAGTTGAGAAAAACTTGTTTTTTTTCCATGACATGAAAAATGGTCGTGTGTACGCGGCTTAAGGGTTCACAATTTTATTTATTTTTTCTTCCAGTACTGTGAATGTTTAATGGGTATGTTCTATAAAGACATACGAAATTAGAATTGTTTATGCATTATCAGCACATTGTGTTTGTCTATTGTAACTCATGCCACGTACACACGACCGTTTTTCGGGTTGTAAAAAATTAAGTTTTTAATGGTCTAGAAAAAACGTTTTTTTCAACTCAAACGTTAAAACGGCCTTGCCTACACACAATCGTGGGAAAAAAATGCTCTAGCAAAGCAAAGCGCGGTGACGTACAACATGTACGGCGGCACTATAAAGGGGAAGTTCCATTCGGATGGCGCCACCCTTGGGGTTGCTTTTGCCGATTCCGTGTTAGTAAAAGACGATTTTCAGTCTGTTACAGCGTGATGAATGTGCTTACTCCATTACGAACGCTAGTTTTACGAACGCTAGTTTTACCAGAATGAGCGCTCCCGTCTCATAACTTGCTTCTGAGCATGTGCGTTTTTTTACGTTAAAGCCCACACACGACCATTTTTTCCGATGTTAAAAACGACAACGTTAAAAACGTAGTGAAAAATTAGAGCATGTTCTAAAAAAAAAATTGCCCATTTTTAACATTGTGGAAAATGCTTTGGAGCCCACACACGATCGTTTTTAATGACATTTAAAAAAAGTGTAATTTTTTACAACCCGAAAAACGGTCGTGTGTACGCGGCATTAGATGAAAATCAGATCGAAATTATTTTATGGAAAACCAACTAATTCCAAGTGGTGCCCATACTTTTTCTTGACACTATATATGAAATTTACTGGATACTCCAAGTTGCCAGGGATATGTATCAGAACCTCCACAGAGAGTGCAGATCACCATACACACTCAAATTATGGCCAATCCATGCTGTCAGGAACATCCAGATTGACAAAAGTCGGTTTTCAAAGAGCCTTTGTCGAAGGAGCTGGGTGGAAAACCTTAGGCCAAACAGTGACTGCATCCAATCAGATACAGGCACTATTTTGGTAATCTGAACATCCAGATTAACAAAAGTCGGTTTTCAAACAGCCTTTGTCGAAGGAGCTGGGTGGAAAACGGTCAGCCAAACAGTGACTGCATCCAATCAGATACAGGCACTATTTTGGTAATCTGACAGTCGGTGGCACAAGCTGTATCAGAATACAATAGCTGCAGCAGGTGCTGTAAGCCCCCGTTCACACCGGTGTGACTTGTCATGCAATTTGACAGGTCCAAATTGCATGAAAAGTCGCTCCCTATTGTCAGCAATGAAACTGTTCAAATCGATGCAACTCCGACTTTGCAGTGCAGAAAAGATTTGTAAAAAAAAAATCCTGCACTATTTTTTTTCCGGTTTGCATGAAGTTGCACAGGTATCAGGCAAGTCGGACCTGAAATCGCACTGACCTGTTTCTTTGAAATCATGCGACTTCACGTTAAGTAGCAAAAATTTCAAAGTCGCATTCAGTGTGAACAGGGACTACGTGTAAATGAAGGAATCTAATAACTTTAAGAACTCTGGGTCAGATTCATGTAGATTTGCGGCGGCGTATCGTATCCCATTAAGTTACGCCGCCGCAAGTTTCCAGCGTAAGTGCTTGATTCACAAAGCACTTGCGTGTAAACTTTCGGCGGCATAGCGTAAAGCCGCCCGGCGCAAGCCCGCCTAATTCAAATGGGGCGTGTACCATTTAAATTAGGCGCGTTCCCGCGTTGAACGTTCTACGCATGCTCCGTTTGGAAATTTCCCGCCGTGCTTTGAGCAAAATTACGGCGCCCCGACGTGTTTTTTGAACATCGATGTGCGTAACGTACTTTCGTATTCCCGGACGTCTTACGCAAAAAAAAAAAATTAAAATTCGACACGGCAACGACGGCCATACTTTAACATGGATGGTGTAATTTTACACCATCTAAATAGCACACTTAACTTTACGACGGGAAAAACCGACGTAAGACAATGCGACGAACGCGCGTACCTTTGTGGATCGCCGTAAACAGCTAATTTGCATACCCGAAAGCTGGAAAACGACGCAAACTCGACCCAGCGGGCGCCGGAGAATTACACCTACGATCCGAAGGCATACGAAGCCGTACCCCTGTCGGATCTATGCCAAAAGGCGTTGTATCTTGACTTGGAATCCTCAAACCAAGATACAACGCGGCTAATTTGAAAATACGCCGGTGTATCTACTGATGTTAAAGTATGGCCGTCGTATTTCTGCTGTGAATCTGGCCCTATATGTTTATGCCCAACCTTACATAAAATACCAAAGGTTCTTACCATAAATATAGCCTAACTCATTGCAGTTCTGTATATACTGACTGTTCTATTTATACTGCAACAACACACACACTGGGTGAGAAACTTGAATGCCATGTAGAGCAAAGCTTATTTCCTCTTCCCGGACTCCTGTATCTCATGAGATTTTTGTAATGGGTATTATTATACACTAGGTGGCATCATTGCCAGACTGTGTGAGCTTACTTTTTTGTCATTAGAAAACTGGGTAATTAAGCATACTGCTGCTGGGTCAGCATAGGTCACATTCCCAGCCTTTGATCACACGAGAAAAAAGCACAGGGACAGGGATATATATATATATATATATATATATATATATTAGGTTTGCATTAGAAACACAATAGGTTAGAAGTACTTGAAGTAATTGATTTCAGCTGCCAGGAGGCAAAAAAAGATAAATTATGTCTCATCGTATTTTCTAACCCCCCAATGAATTTCTATCTTGTTTGATGCCGGTAAAGACTGCAGTGTCATCTGATAAGGCAGAGTACAAAAGGAATTATATTCATTGTTTGACCTTGCGGTGAATGAAACAAATAACAGAAGAGGCAGGTGTCAGAAAATCATAAGATGTGGACCTATGAAAAATGGAAGCGCAATCGGGAGTATATCAGTGTAGCAGCACTGTGGGGCTTAAACAGCCAGATAAGCAAATAGGAAAGTGAGAATGAATTAAGAGATGCTTGTGAAACAGATTAAACAAGGCCAAGAGGTGGTACACAAGGTAAACAATGCAGCTATGTACCAAGTGGGGAATCAGAATGTGATTAATGGGTAACATATCTTTTGGTATGTTTTTATTAAAAAAAAGTAAATAATTGTGACATTTTATATTAAATTTTACTAAACCAACACATGGTATGCGTATAAGGTCACTGGACCATTTACACGTGTCCCTAACCTTGTCACACAAACATCTCGCAATAAAAAAAAAAAAAGAGGATCCCCAACGCACTTTTAAGCTAGCCAGCAAAAAATGGTAATCTTCACAAATTTGCAAATACATGTGAAAGCTACACTGCTGTGCCATGAAACCTGTATGGAAAATGCTGTATACCGACTGGTAAAGTAAATAATTGATTATTTAATTACAATGGCACCTGAAAGTGGGTAGGATGTATTAGGCAGCAAGTGAACATTTTGTCCTGGATAATGGCTGGATATGGCGAATTTTAAGAATGTAATATGGGTATTGTGTGTATTGCTATCCTTTTTGTAAAAAACGTTTTCTATTATGGTTGTCATGTTTCACATGCTTTGTGATATGCCTTTAAATATTATATGTATTATTCTGTCCCTGGTTCCTCCCCTGTATCTTAGTTTATCCTGTATAGTTAGCCCCACTCTTTGTTCATTCTCCCAGTAATGTATCAGCACATGTCTGGACTGGATCACATAATGATCTTTTGACCTATCCGATGTTCATTGTTGTAAGATCCTCAGTTTATGGATTAAACTTTACAAGATCAAGAAGGTATCGTCTGGATCAAGTCACTGTCTATTTATCCAAATAGGATTGGGGTCATCAATATCTCAACACAACTAACTGTAAGTTACGGAGATCACACTTTCAATGCTTAGATTGGAGAGACAGAATGGTATCTGTGTGTTTTCTCTTTGTAAACAGTGATGACGTCCGTCATGGAAATAATATTACCTCACTTAAATAATTTTAATAATTGATTAAAACCTTTTTGTCTATATACAAATTAAAACAAAGAATAGCGGTGCAAAAAAGAGAAAATGATTACATTTATTGATACAGAAAATAAACTTGTATTAATCTGATATTCGTAACAGTAACATAAATGATATCACCTTCAAAACAAAGATGTTACCGATAATACACAATAATACAAATAGGAATATTGCTTCAATCAGGACAAGTCGTAGGAAAGGAAAACTTACAGAGATGAAGAAAATTAATGCAATTGTAGAAAGAAATGTTTGGACAGCTGCACTCTGGAAAAACCTTCTCGGTTGCCTTTTATTGATAAAAGTGTTCAAACACCACAAATCACAGCAAAGACAGGGGCATACAGCTGACGTTTCGCACTACAATCAGTGCTTACTCATAGCATAGCAAGAAAATTAATGATTAGAAATTACCAAATATCCCTAGGTGATGTTACAGGTATAGTGTTGCCAGGCTACAAGGATAACTAAGGCCTAACTCAGATATGGTTACAATGGACATCCACAGACTCCTATTATACTCTTAGACAAAATCTTAAGATAGAAGGAAGTAGGGGGAGAGAGAAAGGGAGAGATATTACGTCACCATGTCTCGTTCAGATCAGATCCTCAGGCCAAAAGGCTGAGCTATGGGGCTGCATTCTGATATATACACACCTTTGTAAAACCCCACCCCTCCTCAACCCCCCTTCTATATGGTCAGACTTCAAAGGATAGGGCTTGCACATAAGCTAGATGGGGTGAGGGGCTCAGTTATGCCAGGACACAGCTACCATTTTAGCATCAAGTTCTTCCTGTCCCTTTGTCACCTACCACCTCCTTTTGAAGTAACATCAATATACCAAAAAATGGTCAGATAAGAAGCTTTTGTCAGATGAAATTCCACAGCTGGGTATGCTGTTGATTCTAAACATGTTCTGACAGTATAGAGTCATTGAAAGATAAATTTAAGTCACATTAATAATAAAGTCTTGTAAAAAAACTTCTTGTTATAAATATGGATTTGAAAAATCTCCACCACACTTCTTGAGTCAATCCCCTGAGGAAGCCCTTTCTGGGTGAAACATTTCGGGATAATAGAATCATATCATCACCTACTCAGAATATGTTACTTTTGATGCCATAAAATGATAAATTGCAAATTTTTATACTATATCTACTTTTTAAATTATGTATAAATAAAAATGTGTTACATTTTTAATTTACTTCCTGAAAAATATTTGTGTTACTAGCACCACCAAAAATCCCCCAAAATAAGGTTCCTGTATATACTAGCTATCCAGGGAAGTTGGGGCCTATGCCACTTACCCACACTACCCATGTCTCCATGCAGGCATGTCATGGTTGGGATTCAATTGATGACTCTAGAGCTGCAGGGCAGAAATGCTAACCACTAAGTCACTGTGCTGCCACACATGAGTAATCCCTGTGTGCTATCCACCTATAACAAGCATGCAATGAAATCTGAAAAGTCCCAATTACTGTCCCACACATCATGTAGCAGATCAGTGACCTGTTACTTATTGGAGCCAGGATTAAAACAGCATGAAGACTGCATCCTGAAAACCAAGTTAGAAATGTCCACCCCTATTATTTCAGCCCTGGGGGGTTCTTTTTAATATTAAAAGCATCTGCTACCAAATTAAAGCCAGCATGAACAGTGATCTGTAAGTTTCTTGTGTGTAAATTGCTAGTGGTGTTTTGATGATGTACTGCACAGTAACAAGTGACTGTATTATATGAAACCATAGTTTCCAACAGTGCCGACATTCACATTATTCAGACCCTTGTCCCAGTCTGTCCGTGTCCTGGGAAAAAAATCACAGGAAATTGTCTTTGTCCTGGTGTTCTGTAGTCAATTAGTCAGGAGATACTGCAGGCACCACAGTTGCAGGTGAGTGGCCATGGGGTGGTCTGCTGGTCGTTCTGTGTGTTGGGGGGGGGGGGGGTACAGAGTTGTATTGGAGGTGCATATCAAGTCCTGTAGCATGTCCGCACACTCTCTGAACATCTCCTGTAGCATGTCCGCACCCTCTCTGACCGTCTTCTGTACCATATCCGCACCGTCTCTTGTACCATGTCTGCAGTCTCTGACCATCTCTTGTATCTGTTTGATGGGATCTGCCAGGAGGGGATGGTGTTTGGAGTATCTTTATCTGCCGATTGTTAAACTTTCTTGAATACACATATTGCTATTGTGGTGCAAGATTCTTCTCTTCTCTTCTCTTGCATCTCAGAATCTAACCACATTCCCGTTAAGTCACACTCAATATTTAGTTTAAATCATGCTAAACCACACCTACAAATGAATTATTATTACCCCTAATTAAAATAAGACCCCGCCTACAGACAAAAAAGCGTCCCTAAAAAAAAAAATCGGAATATTGGCAACTACATTATGTAGTGTTAATGGGGGAATCCAGCCCACAGTGCTATTGTGTTCTGCTGGCGAGGCACCTTCCTTGCCAAGAGGACACAATGATTAGTGTTCCTGGTTATAGCACTGATCATTCGGGAAAAAATCAACATCTTGGTACATAAGTTGATCGATAGATCAACCTGTGTACAACCATGGTGCTTGTACATGAATCAAAAAACATCTGGCCCCTGCTGAACTGGCCAAATTTTGATCCATGTATGGCCAGCTTAGTAGATCAGCCCACAGTATTAGTCTGCCAGCACCTGAATACAGAGTGTAAATGTGGCAGAGACAGAGCACATCTCACTCTAGTATACAATAGTGCATAGAATATTGTCACATACTGTATTCACCTCCACTGTGAAGTAAATGAAAGATAGGCTTCAGCTCAAATCCCCACCCATCAGTCATACTCGTCTGACATGTTTCACCCACATTGCGCTTAATACTATAGTTAGTAAGGCCTACAATTGATTTATATAAGAAACTTTTCTTTAAGGGCTCTTTCACACCAGAAACACACATTCCGTGTGCGTTTCACACACAGCAATCAAAACGCACTGGGTATGTGATCTGCTGCAGATGTCAATATAATCCTAAGTGCGATTTTAACCCATTCAAATGAATGGGTTAAAATTGCACAGGAACACAGACCATGGTCCTCACGGGTGCTCAAGGATCCATAATTCTTGTATTATCAAAATATAAACACAGAATTACAGTATTTATGGAAATTTATGGATGCCAAAAAAGACAATTTATTTTATTGCACAATGATTGTGAGGAATTCTCATTTCAACGTATTTTTATACATAATGACCAACCACCGCTCTGTAGTTGTATCCGGGTTTTAAAGTGTGTGTGTGTGTGTGTGTGTTAGCTCGTGTGATAGGCTCATGTTCTGTCTATCACACAAGCTGGTCCAGGAGGAGAGCGGGACTTTTCTCACAGCGCAGACAAAGTTTTGACACTCGGCTCCGAGACACACAGCGGGAGATGCCCGCTGACTCTGTGTAATCCAGGCACAGGCACTGACTGCAGTAAGACTGCAGTTATGGGCACTATAAGGCTGCGATTATGGGTACGGTGAGACTGCAAATATGGGTACGGTGTGGCTGAGATTATGGGCACAGTGAGGCTGCATTATGGGTACGGTGAGGCTGAGATTATGGGCACGGTGAGGCTGAGATTATGGGCATGGTGAGGCTGAGATTATGGGCACGGTGAGGCTGAGATTATGGGCACGGTGAGGCTGAGATTATGGGCACGGTAAGAGGCTGAGATTATGGGCACGGTAAGAGGCTGAGATTATGGGCGCGGTAAGAGGCTGAGATTATGGGCGCGGTAAGAGGCTGAGATTATGGGCGCGGTAAGAGGCTGAGATTATGGGCGCGGTAAGAGGCTGAGATTATGGGCGCGGTAAGAGGCTGAGATTATGGGCGCGGTAAGAGGCTGAGATTATGGGCGCGGTAAGAGGCTGCGATTATGGGCACGGTAAGAGGTTGAGATTGCGGGCACGGTAAGAGGTTGAGATTGCGGGCACGGTAAGAGGTTGAGATTGCGGGCACGGTAAGAGGCTGCGATTGCGGGCACGGTAAGAGGTTGAGATTGCGGGCACGGTAAGAGGTTGAGATTGCGGGCACGGTAAGAGGCTGAGATTGCGGGCACGGTAAGAGGCTGAGATTGCAGGCACGGTAAGAGGCTGAGATTGCGGGCACGGTAAGAGGCTGAGATTGCAGGCACGGTAAGGCTGAGATTGTGGGCACGGTGAGAACACTTTGCAATTCCCCAAGTGCAAAAATAAAAATTAACAATGAATATTCACAGTCGTTTAGGCAAGAAAGGGGGGACGAGACAGGGATGTCCCTTGCCTCCTCTTCTATTTGCTCTGGCAATAGAGCCATTGGCCATCGCAATTAGAACTTCATACAAGGGTTCCAGAGAAGGGCAGGAGAGGAAAAAACTGCACTTTATGTGGACAATATCCTGCTTTTCTTGGGGGATTCTACAACATAATTAAAAACAGCAGTTCAAACAGTGGAGGCATTTGGACGATTTTCGGGCCTAGTGATAAACTGGGAAAAGTCTGTATTTTTGACAGTGGACCCAGCAGGCAATGCTATTGGTGCAGGAATCCCTCAATTAAAAATAGTGGAGAAAATGGATTATCTGGGAATAGTGGTAACACAAGACCCAGAACAATACATTAGTAATAACTTAGAGCCACTTTTAGTTAAGTTTAAACATAAAGCCGATATCTGGGGACGACTTCCTCTTTCAATGGCCGGACGAAGCAATCTCATTAAGATGATATAGATGCCACAATTGCTCTACTGTATGTGCTCCATAATTCCCGAGTATGGATAAATAGTGTGGTTTAAAAAAATAGAAACCCTCTTTAAGGAATTAATTTGGAAGAAGGGAAAGGCGGGGATCAGTCTCCAAATATTACAATTACCAACAAATAAGGGAGGTTTGGCTGTCCCACACCTCACAGTTATTTTTTAGCAGCGCAATTACAGCACTTGGGAGGGTGTATTACAGAAGGAGGAGGGAGTGCCAATGGGAAAATGATGTTAATGGGGTCCTCACTGTAACGCTATTAGCGTTAATTTATGTACTAGGAGCGCAGCTTTACCTAATATGACAGCTGCGCTCCATTCACAAAGACATCCGCGTCACTTCCGGTACGCGGACGTCTGCGCTCCACGCTGGAACGCGGAAGTGCGTTCCAGTGTGCGGCGCTCGGCGTGCATGGGAGACCGGGCTATTTAAACCTCCAGCACTGGCGACAGGTTGTTGGAATATTCCTGTTGGACCCTGTCGCCACCTGGAGACCCTCCACCAACTCACACCAACCTTGAACTTCACTTTTGGGATACTTGGATCCTGATCTTAGTTGCTATACTAGATAGAAGGACCACCAGCGTTACACCTGTGCTTATTTTCCCAGTCTGGACTACCTCCTAACCGCAAGTATATAGAGTATATTACTGCATATTGGGATTACCATCTACTCCTGTGCAAACAGACCTGGTCCACACTACTTCTTAAACTGCATAAGGATATATAGCATATTACTGCATAAAGGGATTACCATCTACTCCTGTGCAAACAGACCTGGTCCACACTACTTCTTAAACTGCATAAGGATATATAGCATATTACTGCATAAAGGGATTACCATCTACTCCTGTGCAAACAGACCTGGTTCACACTACTTCTTAAACTGCATAAGGATATATAGCATATTACTGCATAAAGGGATTACCATCTACTCCTGTGCAAACAGACCTGGTTCACACTACTTCTTAAACTGCATAAGGATATATAGCATATTACTGCATAAAGGGATTACCATCTACTCCTGTGCAAACAGACCTGGTTCACACTACTTCTTAAACTGCATAATTATATAGAGCATATTATTGCACATTGGGATTACCATCTACTACTATGCAAACTGACCTGGTCCACACTACCTCTTTAACTGCTTGTGTTTAAAGACTATTTTGCCATATAGTTATTGTTGTTGCCCATAGTCTGGACTACCTTCTTCTCTCTCTTTCAGAAATACATATTAACTATTGAGATACTTGCTCTAAATATATTGAGGTTTTGCTTCTATATGTTATATCAGGAGTGCTAATTTCCTACATGACTCAAGTTCAGTACCTATATATTCAAAAAGCACTTACTAAAGACTTATCCTTGTCATTGCTCTAGACAAAGGTTACTATATAGTTTAACAAGTATTAAACTATTTCTACATGTTTTGCTCCAATCAGAGGATATGATGATATAGACCCCATACTCTTATAGTTCAGTGAGAGTGAGCTGGTGGTTAATTCTGATAGGCCTCTACAGCTGGAGTCTAAACTTGAGACAGAGTGTTCTCAGAATCAGGGTCGTATCATAATATTCCAACCTCTTTAAAAAAAAAAAAAAAAAAAAAAGGGAAACATTCAAGATGGATCCAGCTGAACTTGCAAATCATTTAGTTACACTCTCCCAAAGAGTGGATAACCTGACTGCTAACATGAATGAATTGCGTGTTCAGAATGATACCTTACGCAATCTCAATCATGCACAAGCTAGAGACAGACCTGAAGCTAAGGTCTGCCCACCAGAACTTTTTTCTGGTGAAAGGAAGAATTATAAACAATTTATTAGTTCATGTCGTTTGATGTACGAATTACGTCCGCGCACTTACTACTCTGATAGAATAAAGATCCTCACTTTAGTTACCTATCTCAGAGGTGAACCCAGAGTGTGGGCTGATACATACATAGAAGAACATGGAGATCTTTTGGGAGCTTTTGATACTTTCATTAATGAGATGTCTCTCTTATATGAAGATCCTAACAAACAGCTAACAGCTGAAAATTCAATCAGAACCCTCAAACAGGGTAAGAGGCCTGTGGAGGACTTTATTTCAGAATTTAAATGCTGGAGCAGGGAGACCCAATGGTCAGAGATTGCTCTTAGAAATCAATTTCGTTTGGGTTTATCAGAGGCTATGAAGGATGAGCTTGCTCGCGTCGTGCTCCCTGATACTCTAGAAGACCTCATGCACCTATCAGTGACTATCGATCGCCGTCTGCGTGAGAGAAAGGCAGAACGTGCAAATACATACCCAGTCACTTCCTTCAGGAGATTCAGATCGCCTTCAAAAGAGTCTCCAATGGAACTTGGAACTATAAGAGGACCTTTGACTCCAGCAGAAAAGCAACGCCGTAGAGCCAATAATCTATGTCTTTATTGTTCAGCTCCAGACCACATTGTGTCTACCTGTCCTCTACTTAAGAAAAACTCTGAAGGTAAATTTTCCCACATTAATAAATTAGACTCATCCCTTTCCACGTCTAATCGATATATCTTTATCCTTCTTACTCTACAGTGGGATCAAGAAGAGATTTCCATTGAAGCAATGGTCGACAGCGGAGCCTGCGGCAACTTTATAGATTCAAGTATTGTAGAATCAAATAAAATTCCCTGTGTGTTTAAGCAAAATCCAGTGTCACTCACTTTTATTGATGGGTCCAGTTCAACTCATGGTCCTGTTATATCTCAGACATCTCCCCTAAAGGTTACATGTGCCACTGGTCATTCTGAGACCCTCAAATTTGATATTATTTCCTCACCTGTCTTTCCCATTGTTCTAGGCCTCCCATGGTTACTTCTTCATCAGCCTATTTTCTTATGGTCCACCAAATCAATTTCTTTACAGTCTGATTATTGTAAACAGTTCTGTTATTCCCCATGCATCATCTCTTTCTCTGACGCCATTCCACATGACCTACCTGAATATTTACATGATTTCCTTGATGTATTCAGTAAGACTAATGCAGATAAACTTCCTCCACATAGAATTTACGACTGTCCCATAGACCTTATTCCCGACAGTCCTATTCCTACTGCTCGAATCTACCCCCTCTCTCAACCAGAGCTTGTACATTTAAAAGAGTACCTCGATGAGAATCTAAAAAAGGGGTTTATTAGGAACTCCACCTCTTCAGCAAGTGCAGCTCTCTTTTTTGTAAAGAATAAAGATGGTTCACTCCGACCAATCATTGATTATCGTTCCCTCAATAATATCACTGTAAAAAATAGATACCCATTACCACTCATTCCGGAACTCATTGAGCGTCTACAGAACGCCAAGATCTATACAAAACTGGACCTCAGAGGTGCATATAATCTGATCAGAATCCGTTCGGGTGACGAATGGAAAACTGCCTTCAAAACCCGATATGGCCTTTTTGAGTATTGTGTGATGCCTTTTGGTTTGTGTAACGCTCCAGCAACTTTTCAGTGGTTCATTAATGATATTTTTCATGATCTACTTGATATTTGCGTTGTAATTTATTTGGACGACATCTTAATTTATTCTGAGAATCAGGATGAACATCACAAACATGTGCGCTGGGTTCTGGCTAGGCTTAGGACACACTCTTTGTATGCAAAACTTGAAAAGTGTGTATTCAGTCAAACTACTATTTCCTTCTTGGGTTACCAAATTACTCCTAGTGGAGTTCAGATGGATCGATCTAAGGTAGATTGTATTCTGTCCTGGCCTGCACCACAAACTAGGAAAGCTCTTCAGAGATTTCTCGGTTTTTCAAATTACTACAGAAAGTTCATAAAGAACTTTTCAGCTATTGTGAGACCATTAACCAGCTTAACCAGTTCAAAGATACCTTTTGTTTGGAATGATGATGCACAGAAATCTTTTGACACACTCAAGAATAGTTACACTTCTGCTCCTATTCTTCAATTGCCAAATCCATCATACCATTTTACATTAGAAGTAGATGCTTCGCATTTTGCTCTTGGCGCTGTACTCTCCCAACAACCTACATTATCGGAACCACTACATCCAGTTGCCTTTTTTTCCAGGACACTCTCCTCAGCGGAAAAAAATTATCCTATTGGCGAGAAAGAATTACTAGCAATAAGAGATGCTCTCTCTAACTGGAGACATTTGCTGGAGGGTTCAACACATACTATCACCATCCTCACTGATCATCGAAATTTACAACACTTAAAATCTTGCAAAACTCTCTCTGCCCGTCAAGTCAGATGGAGTCTATTTTTCGATAGATTCAATTTTGTTATTTCCTACCTTCCTGGCACTCAAAATACTAAAGCAGACTCTTTGTCTCGTATGCATGAAGAACAAACATTGGAGATTCCACCATTTTCAATTATTCCATCCAATAGGATTCTGGGTACTACTATGACCTTCAATAAATTGCTTATTCAAACCCTCACTAAAGAGAGATCTCATTTACCTATGGGTTTACAACAAGAGTCTAACGGACTATTAACTTTTAACAACAAGATATATGTTCCACCAAAATTGCAACTTATGTTACTAAAACAACTTCATGATGCTCCACTTGCAGGACATCCTGGCATTACTAAGACCCTTCATCTAGTCAAGAGAAATTACTGGTGGCCAAATCTCACAAAGACAGTTCAGGACTATGTTAATTCTTGTCAGACCTGTGCCACCAACAAACATTCTAGAAAACCTCCCTATGGTCTATTAACTTCTATCCCAGTACCAAATAGACCTTGGGACGTTATTTCTATGGATTTCATAGTTGACCTCCCAAGGTCAAATGGAACAAACACCATCATGGTCACAGTTGATGTTTTAACAAAGATGGCCCATTTTGTACCTTTGAAGAGGTTACCAACCTCTCAAGAGACGGCAAAGGCTTTCATATCCAATATTCTTAAACTTCATGGCTTACCATCTCAGATCATTTCAGATAGAGGCTCACAATTCATTTCCAGATTCTGGAAAGCTCTCTGTCAAACGCTACAAATAGATCATCGCATGTCTACCGCCTATCACCCCCAAACTAATGGGCAAACAGAACGGGTAAATCAAACACTGGAACAATATCTGCGCTGTTACTGCACCCACCTCCAAGACGACTGGTTTCATTTACTTCCACATGCAGAATTTGCTTACAACAACGCCTCCAGTTCATCCTCCCAGTTTTCACCTTTTTACGCAAATTATGGTTTTCATCCTAATAATTTACCGTCTACTTTTCCTTCAACTAATGTCCCTGCTGTTCAGAATCTTTTATCAACCATAAAGGATACTCTAGATACTCTCCGTTCTAATCTTGAAGATGCGCAGATTAGACAAAAGAAGTACTACGATTCTCATAGAACAAAACCCCCATCTTATAAGATTGGAGATTTGGTATGGTTATCTACTAGGAATTTACGACTCAAGATTCCTTCTAAGAAACTTGGCCGTCAGTACACGGGACCTTTTCCAATTTCCCACATCATTAACAATAATGCTGTCAGATTAATTCTACCCTCCGATTGGAAGATTCATCCATCCTTCCATGTTTCATTAATTAAACCTTTCAAACCAAACCCTTTTCCAAACAGAGATCCACAACCTCCTCCACCAGTTCAAGTTTTTGGTGAGACTGAATATCAAGTAGAGAAAATTTTGGATTCTAGGAGGAGAGGTTCTTCCATTCAATACTTGATTCGTTGGAAAGGCTATTCTCCCACAGATGATTCCTGGGAATGCTCATCAGATATTCATGCCCCTAGACTTATTAAGCAGTTCCATCACAAATATCCTGATAAACCATCTCCTATTAGGCGCCCCGGATGGGCCCCCTTGAGGAGGGGAGTATGTAACGCTATTAGCGTTAATTTATGTACTAGGAGCGCAGCTTTACCTAATATGACAGCTGCGCTCCATTCACAAAGACATCCGCGTCACTTCCGGTACGCGGACGTCTGCGCTCCACGCTGGAACGCGGAAGTGCGTTCCAGTGTGCGGCGCTCGGCGTGCATGGGAGACCGGGCTATTTAAACCTCCAGCACTGGCGACAGGTTGTTGGAATATTCCTGTTGGACCCTGTCGCCACCTGGAGACCCTCCACCAACTCACACCAACCTTGAACTTCACTTTTGGGATACTTGGATCCTGATCTTAGTTGCTATACTAGATAGAAGGACCACCAGCGTTACACCTGTGCTTATTTTCCCAGTCTGGACTACCTCCTAACCGCAAGTATATAGAGTATATTACTGCATATTGGGATTACCATCTACTCCTGTGCAAACAGACCTGGTCCACACTACTTCTTAAACTGCATAAGGATATATAGCATATTACTGCATAAAGGGATTACCATCTACTCCTGTGCAAACAGACCTGGTCCACACTACTTCTTAAACTGCATAAGGATATATAGCATATTACTGCATAAAGGGATTACCATCTACTCCTGTGCAAACAGACCTGGTTCACACTACTTCTTAAACTGCATAAGGATATATAGCATATTACTGCATAAAGGGATTACCATCTACTCCTGTGCAAACAGACCTGGTTCACACTACTTCTTAAACTGCATAAGGATATATAGCATATTACTGCATAAAGGGATTACCATCTACTCCTGTGCAAACAGACCTGGTTCACACTACTTCTTAAACTGCATAATTATATAGAGCATATTATTGCACATTGGGATTACCATCTACTACTATGCAAACTGACCTGGTCCACACTACCTCTTTAACTGCTTGTGTTTAAAGACTATTTTGCCATATAGTTATTGTTGTTGCCCATAGTCTGGACTACCTTCTTCTCTCTCTTTCAGAAATACATATTAACTATTGAGATACTTGCTCTAAATATATTGAGGTTTTGCTTCTATATGTTATATCAGGAGTGCTAATTTCCTACATGACTCAAGTTCAGTACCTATATATTCAAAAAGCACTTACTAAAGACTTATCCTTGTCATTGCTCTAGACAAAGGTTACTATATAGTTTAACAAGTATTAAACTATTTCTACATGTTTTGCTCCAATCAGAGGATATGATGATATAGACCCCATACTCTTATAGTTCAGTGAGAGTGAGCTGGTGGTTAATTCTGATAGGCCTCTACAGCTGGAGTCTAAACTTGAGACAGAGTGTTCTCAGAATCAGGGTCGTAACACTCACATAATTCTATAATAGCAGGGAAGGAGTCGGCCTCCAGGGTTTCTAAGAACCCAACATTAAGGATGGTTAAAATAATATGGCAAGCAGGAAAGTTAGCTTTGGGGTATAAGGGGCCAACGGAATATTCCCCACTCTGGGAAAACAAATACCTACAGGAAATCTTAGCTATGGGGAAATTAAAAGAATGGAAAAAGTTAGGTATAACCAGATTGGCGCAATTATATCTAGGTAATACATTAAAATATTTTTCAGAATTAAGCAGATTCCAAATTCTCTGTTCTACACGTACCTGCAGATTAGACACGCCCTTCAAGCCCAATTCAAGGCGTATTCAGTGAGTCTCTGGGTGTCACAGGCCATTCTGTTACACTTTCACTTTCAGTTAGGCATGTAATACACAGTGCAAATTTCTTTCCTACATCCACAGATTGCAGGAAAGAAACTTGCATAATTCCCCATCAACACAGACAGTGCTGACGGGAATATCCCTCCTGCCCAGCAATTGTATTCTCCCGACAAACAGTGATTATCACTAGTGGCTATACAGCAACCACTAGTGATAATCATAAGAGAATCTGCTCACTAATGGTTCAAATCGCAGCCAGTTCCTGCTGAACCAGCTGAGATTTAAACTGTCTATGGCTGGTCTTAACTCTTAGGCAGCCCATACATTGATCACTTTTTTCATTCAACTATTAGGTTGAATGAAAAAAAAAAAAGAAATTATCTAATTCCCCATCTACACATTATAGGTGGATGGGGGAATCCTCCCAGTGTGGACCAGTGCTGGAATAACCAGAGTTGCTGTCCTGTCCCGGCTATTCACAGCGCTGGTCTCTTTCTCCATGGCAGCGGCGGCAGCACATTGGAACCAAGAGCAGGTTACTTTATGGGGCTGATGTACAGGAGGGCCAGCACAATTTGTTGTTAGAGATGGGCTGGGCATGTTCAAAATTCCACATGCCAGAGCCTGCCAGGAAGCCCACACTGCACAGTGCTAATCACAGGCAGTGAGACATTTCCCGGTCCGTTGCTGCGCAGATCAGGAAATGTCTCACTGCCTGTGATTAGCACTGTGGAGTGTTGGCTTCCTGGCGGGATTGGGCATGTGGGATTTCAAACACACCCGAGCCCATCTCTATTGGTTGTAGACAGTTGAGCTCCCTCCACATTGCTTAGCAGCAGTGGAGCCTTCTCTGATATGCTGATCGGGATGCAATCCAGGTGATGCTCCTAGTCAAATCCTAGTGTTAAATATCAGTGATTTTATTGATCAAAGCCCACACTTTACAGGCATAGAGCCCACATGGCTGTGGAACATACGTTTGATTATATATATATATATATATATATATATATAAAATGTAGTTGTACTCTTGATGCTAATAAATACGGTGTTCATTAGATCTGACTGGGAGTATCACCTGGATCACATCCCGATCAGCATGTCAACAGAGAAGGTTATACAGCATTACTGCTGCTAGGTGGCCAGCTGGGGGCTCAGCTCTCTATAACCAGGGCTGGACTGGGACAAAAATTTGGCCCTGGACTTCATCCAGACTGGCCCACTTTGACAGGTCTCTCCCATGGCGGCCGGACAACTCCCGCACCCCCCCAGGCCACCCAAGCCCCCTCTCCCCCTTCACTAGCCACTAGCCATTCTACTTTATTAGAGTAGAACGGCTGGTACTGGTACTCTAAGGCCCCGTACACACGACAGAGGAACTCGACGTGCTTGGCACGTCGAGTTCCTCGTCTCGTTTTGGGATGAAGCCGCCGAGGAGCTCGGCGGGCCGCCTTCTCCTATAGAACAACGCGGCCAACGAGAAAATAGAGAACATGTTCTCTATTTTCTCGTCGAGCTCCTCGGCGGCTCCATCGAGCCAAAACTGTACAGACGACAGAGATTCTCGGCAGAATCCGGGTTTTGACCGAGTTTCTCGGCGAATTCTGCCGAGAATCTCTGTCGTGTGTACGAGGCCTTATAGGCAGTACCAGTGGGGAAGCTAGACATTATTTAACCTGGGGCAAAGAATCAGTTTGGTGCCCCCCCTTATGGGACAAGATTAGGCAGAAGTGAGAAACTCCCTGGCCATAGCTGTTGAGTCAGCTGTCTGTCCCCTACCCCATGCTCCTCTGTCTTCCACTCTGGTCCTCCCCCTGTTTCTCTGTCCCCCCCAGGTGAGCGCTGCGGGGAGGAAGAGGAAGTGGGCGCTGCAGGAAGGGAGAGACAGAGGAGGGGAGGGGAACGGTGGTCCGCTGTCACTGAAGCCGGCCCACTGAGCCATCGGCCCACCGGGAAACTCCCTGTAATCCCAATGGCCAGTCCATCCCTGTCTATAACCAATAGTGCCAGCCTTCCCCTGCATGCACCCATAATGTCACCAGCACTAGGTCCTAATAGACTGTCGCCGCTGCCAAGGAGACAGATGCCAGACCAGCGCTGTCAATAGCAGGGACAGGACAGCTGGGGAACCTCACAGGGGCAGAACACCAGGCCCCAGTGGCAAGACAACCTTTGCAACCCTGAAAGTTCTCCCACTGCTTTGGACCCTTATATTTTCTTGGTGTGCTGGTGACATATATCTCGTTTTCTGCCACCCTGGGGGGCCCCAGTATAGTAGGAAGGGAGCTCACTGCAGAACATGTGAAAGGGCCCGTTGTGGGATCGTAGTAAAGGGCCCCATGAGAATATATATATATATATATATATATATATATATATATAATTGCATTTTATAGTTGGCCCCCCTACTTTTTTCCCTGTCCCCCCATGTGCCCCCCCTAAATATGAAAGCTGGAGACGCCACTGATTACAGTAGCAGATATAAGGTGCCTGTTTCAGGCTAGAAAACTGATAGCACAAAATTGGCAATCACAGGAAGCACCCACATCAACTGGAGCCAGACAGGCAGGGCTTCCACCCCCAGCCTTCAGCTTCAGCTCAGCCCCTGGTCTACCCCCCTGCCACGGCTGTCTGCTCTCCAACTTTTCTCCGCAGACTCATCACCTGGCTTCCCCCCGGCCTACCTGACGTCCCCTGGCTCCCTCCTTCATCCCCTCTCCAGGGAGCCAACAGGTAAGCCTGTTCTCAGGGCCAGCTACTGGGATCGTGGGTGGCTGTCCTTTTCAGGACAAGCCGCCGCAGCTACCCGATCAGCACGGCTCTCCCCCTGCTCCTCACCCCCTCTGCTATATCCCCACATAGCCATCCATAACCAGGACTTACTCACCTACTCCCCCGCGGCAACCCCCGCCTTTTTCAGCGTTCTCCGGACATCCGCGCCGGCCTATGGAGAGCCGCGGCAGCCGCGATCTAGGAAAGACCGCGGCTTCACCTGCGGCCTAGCGGCGCACCGCTTCCAACGCCCGATAATCTCAGCCAAATTGCCCAGAAACACCCCCCCCCCACCCCAGAAGGTTACCTGTGCCTCCTGACCATCGATCCAATCCTCCACAGTAGCACCAATCCACCAAAACAGGCAGCCCCCAGCCTGGTTCCTGCAGCCTGGTCAGTGACCATCTTGCTACACTCAGCAACAAGGATACCCCTCATGCCCACTCCCCCCCCTTCTCAATACAATCAGCACTTGATCCAGGGCCTTGTCCGATCGCCTCTCGGGGGGTCAGGAAGGAATTTTTTCCCCTGCCGTAGCAGATTGGCGTAGCTCGGCCAGGGTTTTTTTGCCTTCCTCTGGACCAAGCTAGGAGGGAGGATTAAGTTAATCTCCCCTCCATCACCCTTAAAAACTACCCCTCCACCCCCCCCCATGGTGTTTGGCGACCATGGTTAATCTGCAATATTCGGCGGAAACCATTTGGGGTCTGAGGCGTTTTGCCGCAATACTACCAGCCATCACCAAAAAAGCACTAAGAATTGAGCGATTACTTCGACGATCAACTGTCAAGAATGTCAGCCATTCACCCAAGCCTAAGCACATATTATGTGCTTTCATCAACACAAGATCGGCAGTAAAACACCGACTAGAAATCCACGATCTCATTTTGCAATACGACTTAGACTGTCTATTCATTACAGAGAGCTGGCTCACAGCCGACTGTAACACCATTCTTGGAGAACTGGTGCCAGAAAACTATCGTATCATAACCGAAAACAGAATAGGGCAAAGAGGAGGAGGCCTGGCGGTGATCCACAGGAATCACCTGGCGATCACAAAACCAGTCCTTCAAAACCCCCTTCCATTCATGGAAACCCTTACTTTGCAACTGCAAACCAATCCCCAGGAAACCATCCGCATCCTACTCTGCTATAGGCCACCTGGCCCAAAATCGCAGCTTCTCCCATCATTGACGGAGTTTATCGCCACTTACACCCTTAATAGCAAACACTTTTTGCTGCTCGGGGATTTCAACCTTTGGGCCAACTCCTCACAAGACCCCGTTGCCGATGCCTGTATTGACCACCTGGAAGGATTAGGGCTACAGCAACTAGTATGTGGGCCCACACATGCTTCAGGTCACACGCTCGATCTTATTTTCAGACAAGATCTGGAAATAAACATTTTGGAAAATGAACCGTTGCCATGGACAGACCACCATGCAATCAAATTCATAATTTCCAAAATCCCCCCCTTAACAAAAACATCAAAACCAGTGACAACACACTGGAGTAGATGTCAGAAGAAGCTCCATTCTGAACTCTTCAAAACCACATTAAGGGAAAAAACAAAAACAATTCAACCTCATCAAACGGCCTCAGAAACACTGAATGCCATAAACACAGCCCTATTACAGTCAGCCGACTTAATAGCACCGAAACGTAAAACCTGCATCCGGAAAAACACCTCTAGCTGGTTTAACAACCAGCTATCGTTACTGAGGCAAGAGCGCAGAAGGGCGGAAGCCGCCTGGAAAAGAAGCGCCTCAGAAGAAAATCTCATCATCTATAAGGTAATAACAAGAAAATACCATAAAGAAATTTTTAAAGCCAAGAAAAATTACTTTTCCAAGGCTATCAACAGCGCCCTAAACCGCCCCCGCGAACTCTTCAAGCTGGTCACTCAGACCATGAATCCCGTCTGTCTTGAAGCCCCCAATTCAGACACCCAAGAGTTCTGCAATGAATTGTCGGATTACTTCATTAATAAAATTGAGGGAATCCGGGAAAGCATTCAACCAAACAATACCCCCCTCAACCCCCCCCGTAATTATTTACTTAATACCCACAGAAATTCACCACAATTAGGAAAATTCACTCTAGAACCGATTACCATCGACGACACTAAAAATATCATCGGAACTTTGCGAAACAGCACAGCACCAAATGATATTATTCCAACCAAACTGCTGAAGGAATGTGCCGATATCCTGGCACCTCCTATCATGCAGCTTATCAACCAATCCTTCAAGGATGGTATAGTGCCCTCCCAATTGAAGGAGGGCATAGTTCAACCCATCTTGAAGAAACCCACCCTAGACCCCAAGGACCCACTTCATCGCCGTCCCATAACAGGCCTAAACGTCCTCTCTAAGGTAATGGAGAAAGTAGTGGTACTAAAGCTGCAACAGCATCTAGATACCCATAACCTACTTGATCCATTTCAATCGGGTTTCCGCCCCGGACACGGTACGGAAACAGCATTACTCAAAATATGGGACGACGCTCTAGAGGCCGCAGACTAAGGAGAATCTTGTCTCCTGGTTCTACTGGACCTGAGCGCTGCCTTCGACACTGTAGACCACAAACTGTTACTGACTCGGTTAGCTGACGTAGCCAAAGTCGCAGAAGGTGATTTGCCTTGGTTCTCCTCTTTTTTGGAAAACCGGTCACAAACAGTGAAATTAGGATCTTTCACTTCTGAGAAACGTACGGTACCGTACGGAGTCCCTCAAGGATCACCTCTGTCGCCAGTGCTGTTTAACATCTATCTTCGTCCTCTTTTCGAAATCATTAGCAGCCAAAAACTGCTTTATCACTCCTTCCCTAGGGCCAGAACTGCATCCCGGCAGCTACCGGCGCACGCTTTCTAGGAGTAGGACGTGTGGCCCACGGGATGTAGATAGGTAGGGCCCCATCCCCCTCCCTTCATCGCCGCGACCGAGTGGCTCCCCACTCCTCCCCTCCAGATACCAGCCTGCTACCCCCTTGTAATTGGGTCACCTACCACCATCTCCTAACTCAATAACTACCAGTTGGCTATCCCCCCCCCCTCGAGGTCACCATCTTGGCTCTTTGCAGCCGGAGTGGTGGCCATCTTACAACACCCTAGCCCCACCCCCCCTCTCTCAAATACCATTTGTACTTGATCCAGGGTTCGCCCGATCGCCTCTCAAGGGGTCAGGAAGGATTTTTTTTCCCTGTCGTAGCATATTGGCGTAGCACAACCAGGGTTTTTTTTGCCTTCCTCTGGACCAAGTCAGGATCAAGGATTAAGTTAATCCTTGATTAATCCCCCCCTCCCCCTGGTGTTTGGCGACTATGGTTAATCTGCAATATTCTGCAGAAACCATTGGGGATCTGAGACAATTTGCCGCAATACTACCAGCCATCACTAAAAAAGCCCTAAGAACTGAGCGACTTTTGAGAATCGATCGACGATCGACTATCGAAAATCTCAGCCGTTTACCCCAGCCTAAGCATATATCGTGTGCTTTGATCAACACAAGATCGGCAGTAAAACACCGACTGGAAATCCATGATTTCATTCTACAATATGATTTAGACTGCCTCTTTATTACAGAGAGCTGGCTTACAGCTGACTGTAACACCATTCTCGGAGAACTGGTGCCAGAAAACTATTGTATCATAACTGAAAACAGAATAGGGCAAAGAGGAGGAGGACTGGCGGTGATCCATAAGACTCATCTTGCAATCACTAAACCTGTCCTTCAAAACCCTCTTCCATTTATGGAAACCCTTACCCTGCAACTACAAACAAACTCCCAGGAGACCGTCCGGATTCTACTCTGCTATAGGCCACCTGGCCCAAAATCGCAGTTTCTCCCATCATTGACAGACTTTATCTCCACCTATAGCCTTAACAGCAAACACCTTTTGCTGCTCGGGGACTTCAATCTCTGGGCCAACTCCCCGCAAGACCCCGTTGCCGACGCCTTCATTGATCACTTCGAAGGATTAGGGCTACAACAACTAGTATGTGGGCCCACACATATTTCAGGTCACACACGAGATCTTATTTTCAGACAAGATCTGGAAATAAAAATCTTGGAAAATGAACCATTGCCATGGACAGATCACCATGCAATTAAATTCATTATTTCCGATTTCCCACCCTTAACTAAAACATCAAATCTAGTGACAACACACTGGACTAGATGTCAGAAGAAGCTCCACTCTGGATTTTTCAAAGCCACGTTAAGGAAAAAAATAAATACAATTCAGCCGCATCAAACGGCTGAAGAAACGCTGGATACCATAAACACAGCCCTATTACAGTCAGCCGACTTAATAGCGCCGAAACGTAAAACCCGCATCCGGAAAAATAACTCCAGCTGGTTCAACAACCAACTGGCATTACTGAAGCAAGAGCGTAGAAGGGCGGAAGCCGCCTGGAAAAGAAGCTCTTCAGATGAGAACCTTATCGTCTACAAAGCAACAACAAGAAAATACCACAAAGAAATCTTCAAAGCCAAGAAAAACTATTTTTCCGAGGCTATCAACAGCGCCCTTAATCGCCCACGCAAACTCTTTAAATTGGTCACTCAGACCATGAATCCAAGATGTCTTGAAGCCCCCAATTCAGACTCACAAGAATTTTGCAGTGAATTGTCAGATTACTTCATTAATAAAATCGAGGGGATCCGACAAAGCATTCAGCAAAATAATTCCCCCCTCAACTCTCCCCGTAATGATTTACAAAATACCTGCAGTAATTCACCACAACCAGGTAAGTTCACGCTGGAACCTATCTCTATCCATGCCACTAGAAATATCATCGGTACTCTGCGTAACAGCACCGCGCCGAATGATATCATCCCCACTAAACTGCTGGGAATGCGCCGACATCCTGGCACCTCCTATCACGCAGCTTATCAACCAATCCTTCAGGGAAGGCATAGTGCCCTCCCAGTTGAAGGAGGGTATAATTCGACCCATCTTGAAGAAACCCAACCTGGACCCCAAGGACCCACTCCACCGTCGTCCAATAACAGGCCTAAATGTACTCTCAAAGGTAATGGAAAAAGTAGTGGTACAACAGCTGCAACAGCATCTAGATACCCACAACCTACTTGACCCATTTCAATCGGGTTTCCGGCCTGGACACGGGACAGAAACCGCATTGCTCAAAATATGGGACGACGCTCTCGAGGCCGCAGATGAAGGAGAATCTTGTCTTCTGGTTCTGTTGGACCTGAGCGCAGCCTTCGACACAGTAGACCACAAGCTTTTATTGACTCGGCTAGCTGAAGTAGCCAGAGTCGCAGAAGGCGATTTATCTTGGTTCTCCTCTTTTTTGGAAAACCGATCGCAAATAGTGAAGTTAGGACCTTTCACTTCTGAGAAACGCACGGTATCGTGCGGAGTCCCTCAAGGATCCCCCCTGTCGCCAGTGTTATTCAACATCTATCTTCGCCCTCTTTTTGAGATTATTAGCAGTCAAAAACTGCTCTACCACTCATATGCAGACGACACGCAACTATATTTCCGCATTTGCAATAAAAAGGATCATCACCTCAATCTAGAGACATGCCTCTCTTTGATAGAGGACTGGATGACAAAGAGTTATCTTAAACTCAACGGAGAGAAAACAGAACTTCTCCTGTTTCACGCCAAGCGTATGAATCAACCTACAACAACTTGGACCCCCCCGCCCATTCTGGGCAAAATCATCACCCCTAGCGCCAAAGTCAAAAGTCTCGGGGTCATCTTTGACTCTCACATGACAATGGACGCACAAATAGGGTCAGTAGTCAGCGGATCTCACCATCTGCTGCGCCTACTACGCAGACTTACTCCTTTTTTTCCCAAGGAAGACATAGCGGTCGTGGTGGGAGCTATTGTAAACTCAAGATTGGACTATGCAAATGCCCTTTACCTCGGACTCCCCAAGTACCAAATCGCTCGTCTACAAGTCGTTCAAAATACGGCCGCTAGACTTGTGACTGGGAAAAAACCTTGGGAATCAATCTCACCTTCACTGAGAGCCCTTCACTGGTTACCAGTAAAATACAGAATCACTTTTAAAGCACTCTGTCTAACGCATAGATGTATCTATGGGAATGCTCCCCATTATCTATGCGAAAAAATAAAAGCTCATAAACCCAATCGCGTTCTGCGTTCCACCAATCAAAATTTCCTCCAGATACCCAAAGCCAGATACAAGTCCAAAGGAGAAAGGAGATTCGCGGTCCAAGGGCCTAGACTATGGAACGCTTTACCAACCAGCATTCGGTTGGAGGAGAATCACTTAGCATTCAGGAGAAAGATCAAGACTCATCTCTTTTGATACCAAAGGAGACAGGAACAACAGGTGCCCAGAGGCGATTAAATTCGCATGTGCTGCGCTATATAAGTTTTTTTCATTCATATGCAGACGACACGCAACTGTATTTCCGCATTTGCAACAAAAAGGATCACCATCTCAATCTAGAGACATGCCTCTCTTTGATAGAGGACTGAATGACAAAGAGTTATCTTAAACTCAACGGAGCGAAAACAGAACTTCTCCTGTTTCACGCCAAGCGTATGAATCAATCTGCAACAACCTGGATACCCCCACCCATTCTGGGCAAAATCATCTCCCCTAGCGCCAAAGTCAAAAGTCTCGGGGTCATCTTCGACTCCCACATGACAATGGACGCACAAATAGGGTCAGTAGTCAGTGGATCTCACCATCTGTTGCGCCTACTACGCAAACTCACCCCTTTTATTCCCAAAGAAGACATAGCAGTCGTGGTGGGAGCTATTGTAAACTCCAGATTGGACTATGCAAACGCCCTTTACCTCGGGCTCCCAAAGTACCAAGTCGCCCGCCTGCAAGTCGTTTAAAATACGGCCGCCAGACTAGTGACTGGGAAAAAACCCTGGGAATCAATCTCACCTTCACTGAGAGCCCTTCATTGGTTGCCAGTTAAAGACAGAATTGTCTTTAAAGCTCTCTGTCTAACGCATAGATGTATCCATGGGAATGCTCCCCATTATCTATGCGAAAAAATAAAAGCTCACAACTCCAATTGCATTCTGCGATCCACCAACCAAAATCTGCTCCAAATACCAAAAGCCAAATACAAGTCCAAAGGAGAAAGAAGATTCGCGGTCCAGGGTCCCAGACTATGGAACGCTTTACCAACCAGCATTCGGTTGGAGGAAAATCACTTAGCTTTCAGGAGAAAGATCAAAACTCATCTCTTTTGATATCAAAGGAGACAGGAACAACAAGCGCCCGGAGGCGATTTAGTTCGCAGGTGCCACGCTATATACGTTTTTCATTCATTCATCAACGGAATGGGTTAACGTGATAAACTCGACAATATGGAAGGAAAAAGTAGCATTAACTAGGCGCGGAAATTTTAACAGATTTAAAATATTGTGGGAGCCCTGGCTGAGTACAAATAGATGTCCACCCTAGAGAGGGGAGAATAATATAGATCGGAAGAGGGAGATTAGCCATATGAGAAAAAGATAGAGGAGTTAGAGAGCTGCACTTTTAAGATAAAGGGAATAAATTCACAGGGAAGAAAAAGTTATACTGTAGTAGAGATGGTGTTCGAGTGTGAGGTACAAATAGGATGATGGGGGGATAGGGGGGGGTTATGGAGATGACGTGCACTCTAAAATTTTATGTAATGTGTATTTTTGTATAGAGATGTATGTATCCTAACTAGATTTTTTACATGTAAAAAAAATAATAAAGAATATATAAAGTAAAAAGCATTATGGGCACAGAGAGGCTGCAATTATGGGCATGGTGAGGCTGAGATTATGAGCACGGTGAGGCTGCGATTATGGGCACGGTGAGGATGAGATTATGGGCACGGTGAGAAAACACAGATGGGCACGGTAAGGCAACAATGATGGTCACGGTAAGGCCGCAATGATGGTTACGGTAAGGCAGCAATGATGGGCACGGTAAGGCAGCAATGATGGGCACGGTAAGGCTGCAATGATGGGTACAGTGAGGCTGCATTAGATGGGCACTGTTGATATCTTGTACCATGTCCTCAGGCTCTAACCATCTCCTGTACCATGCCTGATGCCTCTGACATCTCCTGTACCAGGCCCGCAGCCTCTGCCATCTTGACATCTCCTGTACCATGCCTGCAGCCTCTGCCACCTTGACATATCCTGTAACATACCCGAAGCCTCTGTCATTTCCTTTATCATGCCCGCAGCCTCTGACATCTCCTGTATCATGCCCGCAGCCTCTGACCATTGTCGTAGATTTTCTGGCTGTCTGCAAAGCAGACAGACAGATATTCTGTGTCTCATTCATCTTAATGAAATAATCCATAATTAAGCTAAATATATTCACTCACCATCCATACAAAAAGACACCATCACCAGCCTGTTCTCATATCATTCTCCCAGCATCACTGCCCTTTCTGGCTCAGCCAAGCACCCTTTATTTACCCAAAACATGAAGTGCTCACTGCACCCATTAAACACCTCCCTCATGGGAGTGGTTAACACATGATGTTCCACTGACACAGCTAACACCATATAAGGACGTTCCTTCTAACAGGAAGTCCCATAGAATACATGAATAGAATACAATACAATGGATACAATACAATGCATAGAAGTACATACAATGCTGCTAAAGTCTTATGGGCGTGTCCGGGTGGGGAGCGCATGTGCCCCTCTAGAAACGTTCATAAGCTCTTAATATTAATCGCCTGATAGAATCCTAATCTGCGCCATTCCATAGAATAATGCATATCCAGATTATACCCTTATTAAGGTGGAAAGGAAGCTATCTACAGGCGTACGCGACGAATCGCAAGCCCTGCTGATCAGACAAGACCCAGATAAGAGCGCACATCTGTCCATAACCACTCGTGTGCTTGCGGAGTGAGCGCATCCCCTCCCCAACGATCGTCTGTGCTAAATGCACAGAGGGCCCCTTGGGGGGGCGGACATACGCCCACGCCGCAAACATCACATTCCAACCTCAAGATATTTTCTACTACCAGACGAGATTCAACCAGCCTCAGACTGCCCCAGTCAGTTCTATTTAGAGCGGGCTGCGGAAGTACTAAGACTGGGTGCCATTATGACAATACATCTTCAAATTTCCACAACACCATCTCCTGTTTTATATCATGTCTACAGTCTGGAGAGGAGTTACAGTAGGAGCACCGCCAGAGTGGGGGTCATGGGAGAAGTCAGACTTGTGTGGACTGTGAAGAGGAGACTATAGGAAGCTGGAGCCAACTGACTGAGCCCTGCACAGTGCACCTGAGAGGAGGTCATCGCCGCCAGGTCAGTCTGGGGGAGGTGGGGTCATTGATGTAAGGGGGAGTGAAAAACAATAATGTAAGGGGGCATCCCCCTTACCTTAGTGTATTCTTTCTGCAGAAGATCGTCTCTGGTCATCAGAGCCCTCCCCACATTCCTAGAGTCCCAGGTGTCCCCCTTGATGATCGCTTCACTTTTAACTGTAATTTGCCGATATATATATATATAAGAGAGAGAGATAGATCTATCTCCAACTCCTTAGCCCCATGTGCTTTCATATCTTTATATAATATGCTCTTCAAATGTGTTTGAATATGCATGGTTTTCCCCTTTTATGAAAAAGAAAATAATGATGTTGTGCTGGTATAATAATGCTATGGGGCTGTTATGACTCCCCCCCCCCCCCCAAGGCTAGTTTATCACTGCCAGGCCAGCCCTGGAGGTATAGCTTTTTTGCCTAAATTCTTCCATGAAGACCACTTCTGGCCAGACTTCTCCAGACAGTAAATGGGTGTACCTGGGTCCTACTAGTTTCTGCTAGTTCTGTGCAGTTGACACTGCTGGGACATCTTCCAATGTTGAAAGCAGGCAAGCATGGCCTACCACTGTATCAACATTGCCTGATCAATGATGTCCTCAATGCTGAGAGATACAGTCAGATATTGATCCATCATGCAGATGTGATATCAGCCCTGAATTTATTCTGCAGCAGGCCAAAAAACCCAAACATACAGCCAATGGCATTAAGAACCGTTTTCAGAGTAAGCATCCTGTACCTAGAACAGACACTGTTAGAAGAAAAAAAACAATATTTGGTGTGACTACCCTTTTGCTTCTGTTTGCTCACTTTGCATTATGTAAATGCACAAAACTTACAAGTTTAATATTTTGTAAGCATTTTACTTTACATTTCTGAACACCTGCCTAAAATGTTTGTAGAGTTCTTTATGCATAATGCTGCCTGCCAGCTGATGCTTATTAGTTGGATGATGCTGCAGGAAAATTACCTTAAAGCGGTTGTAAACTCGCATTACATTTTTTTTTATCCTGCAAGGCAAAAATCATAATGAGCTAATATGCACTGCATATTAGCTCATTATGAAATACTTAACTCGCAACGAGGTGTGTAGAACTTACCTGGTCCACACCGAGCAAGATATCATCTTGACTCAGCGTGTCTTCCGGGTATCGCCGCTCCAGCGCTGGGATTGGCTGGAGCGGCGATGACGTCACATGCGTGGGAGATTTCAATTCGGCAAGGTCCGGCGGCCGGTCCTTTCGCCGTAGATCCCCCTGCGCATGCGCCACTGCAATCAGGGGGATATATCAGGGGGAATATCTCCTAAACCATGCAGGTTTAGGAGATATTCTCCTTACCTACAGGTAAGCCTTGTTATAGGCTTACCTGTAGGTAAAAGTCTAAAGTGGTTGTAAACCCACTTTTTTAAGTGAATATTTAGTCAGAAAATTAAGTGCTAGATCACTTCAGGCTGTCCTCTTTTGCAGACATAGCTATGTTTTTAAAAAAAAAAAAGTACCTGTACAATTTAAAATAGTAATAGTCACCTGCTCTATTTCCAGCACTGTGCTAAAAGTTGTAAAAGCTGATCTCCTGCGGTTTGGGGCTCTGGGCTTCAGCAAGAAAGCCAGAACAATGCTTGAAGCAATTTACAGCACACGCCAATTTTTGAATTTATCATTTTAAATGTAGGGCTACTGGTTAGTCATGATTGTATAGCGCTTAATCATTGTACATAAAAACATTGGTCTTTCGTTTTCTACAGCACCCATCAGTCCTACATTGTAGTTCTGTGTCAATACTCTATTATTTCTGATTCTATTGCCAAGAAGTAGTAAACACACTAGCTTAAGGTTAAAGCCTTGCTGACAAGTGTCTAATCTGCATCATATTAAAATCATTATCTGCGAACAAGATTTTAGTTACAATCTAAATATTGGGATGATGCATTCAATCTGGCTACCTATGTTGTTTTTTCTTTTTGCTATTGCCAAGAAAAAATATTGGGGAGTTTTCCCATTTGAAACAACAAGACTAATGTTGCAAGGGATTTCATTGTCAAACAATTGCATAGACCCCGAGGCTGGATTCACACCTATGCAGTTTTAGTGCTTTTTGCATTTTGCAGTACATTTAACATGGTTTCCTATGGAATACGTTCTGTAATGCAAATCTGCGAAAAGCACTGCAAATCTGCGAAAAGCACTAAAAATGCATAGGTGTGAATCTAGCCTAATTGTAGACATAAACTAATCCTTGCAAGTTTGACTCAGTGGAATAGTTTTCATTCAGGACAAAATGGTTGCTTATAACAGAAAAATTGTGTTTACTATTGTGATTAGCTAATCATATGGCCTGTAGATTGGCCCTTTGTACCATGTGATCACTGACAAATCAAAGACCAGCACAATAGTACAGAATGAATCAAAGCCATTCATTTTGATGTGATCTGCAGCGATTGTCCACATTGATCACATGGTACCGACAGCAGGCCAGTATACCAATCTGTCATCGACTGGGTCCAGTGCACACAGCGGGTGACAGATCATTCCAGAGCATGACCCGTGGGGCACAATTCTGGGGAGTTATATTGTTCACCTAGGACAGTGATGACAAGCCTTGCCACCCCAGATGTTTTAGAACTAAATTTCCCATGCTACACTGCAGAGTGAGTGATGACATAGTGATGACATAGTGAGGACAAGCCTTGCCACTGCAGAGTGAGTGATGACATAGTGATGACAAGCCTTGCCACTGCAGAGTGAGTGATGACAAGCCTTGCCACTGCAGAGTGAGTGATGACAAGCCTTGCCACTGCAGAGTGAGTGATGACATAGTGATGACATAGTGATGACAAGCCTTGCCACTGCAGAGTGAGTGATGACAAGCCTTGCCACTGCAGAGTGAGTGATGACAAGCCTTGCCACTGCAGAGTGAGTGATGACAAGCCTTGCCACTGCAGAGTGAGTGATGACATAGTGATGACATAGTGATGACAAGCCTTGCCACTGCAGAGTGAGTAATGACAAGCCTTGCCACTGCAGAGTGAGTGATGACAAGCCTTGCCACTGCAGAGTGAGTGATGACAAGCCTTGCCACTGCAGAGTGAGTGATGACATAGTGATGACATAGTGATGACAAGCCTTGCCACTGCAGAGTGAGTAATGACAAGCCTTGCCACTGCAGAGTGAGTGATGACAAGCCTTGCCACTGCAGAGTGAGTGATGACATAGTGAAGACACTGCAGAGTGAGTGATGACAGAGTGAGTGAGGGCAGAGTGAGTGAGTGAGTGAGGGCAGAGTGAGTGAGTGAGTGAGGGCAGAGTGAGTGAGTGAGTGAGTGAGGGCAGAGTGAGTGAGTGAGTGAGGGCAGAGTGAGTGAGTGAGGGCAGAGTGAGTGAGTGAGGGCAGAGTGAGTGAGGGCAGAGTGAGTGAGTGAGGGCAGAGTGAGTGAGGGCAGAGTGAGTGAGTGAGTGAGGGCAGAGTGAGTGAGGGCAGAGGGAGTGAGGGCAGAGTGAGTGAGGGAGTGAGGGCAGAGTGAGTGAGGGCAGAGTGAGTGAGTGAGGGCAGAGTGAGTGAGGGCAGAGTGAGTGGGTGAGGGCAGAGTGAGTGAGTGAGGGCAGAGTGAGTGAGTGAGGGCAGAGTGAGTGAGTGAGTGAGTGAGGGCAGAGTGAGTGAGTGAGTGATGACAGAGTGAGTGAGGGCAGAGTGAGTGAGGGCAGAGTGAGTGAGTGAGTGAGGGCAGAGTGAGTGAGTGAGTGAGGGCAGAGTGAGTGAGTGAGTGAGGGCAGAGTGAGTGAGGGCAGAGTGAGTGAGTGAGGGCAGAGTGAGTGAGGGCAGAGTGAGTGAGGGCAGAGTGATGACAGAGTGAGTGAGGGCAGAGTGAGTGAGGGCAGAGTGAGTGAGGGCAGAGTGAGTGAGGGCAGAGTGAGTGAGTGAGGGCAGAGTGAGTGAGGGCAGAGTGAGTGAGGGCAGAGTGAGTGAGGGCAGAATGAGTGAGTGAGTGAGGGCAGAGTGAGTGAGTGAGTGAGGGCAGAGTGAGTGAGTGAGTGAGGGCAGAGTGAGTGAGTGAGTGAGGGCAGAGTGAGTGAGTGAGTGAGGGCAGAGTGAGTGAGTGAGGGCAGAGTGAGTGAGTGAGGGCAGAGTGAGTGAGGGCAGAGTGAGTGAGGGCAGAGTGAGTGAGGGCAGAGTGAGTGAGTGAGGGCAGAGTGAGTGAGGGCAGAGTGAGTGAGTGAGGGCAGAGTGAGTGAGTGAGTGAGTGAGGGCAGAGTGAGTGAGGGAGAGTGAGTGAGGGCAGAGTGAGTGAGGGGCAGAGTGAGTGAGTGAGGGCAGTGAGTGAGTGAGGGCAGAGTGAGTGAGTGAGGGCAGAGTGAGTGAGGGCAGAGTGAGTGAGGGCAGAGTGAGTGAGTGAGGGCAGAGTGAGTGAGGGCAGAGTGAGTGAGTGAGGGCAGAGTGAGTGAGGGCAGAGTGAGTGAGGGCAGAGTGAGTGAGGGCAGAGTGAGTGAGTGAGGGCAGAGTGAGTGAGGGCAGAGGAGTGAGTGAGGGCAGAGTGAGTGAGGGCAGAGTGAGTGAGGGCAGAGTGAGTGAGTGAGGGCAGAGTGAGTGAGGGCAGAGTGAGTGAGTGAGGGCAGAGTGAGTGAGGGCAGAGTGAGTGAGGGCAGAGTGAGTGAGGGCAGAGTGAGTGAGTGAGGGCAGAGTGAGTGAGTGAGTGAGGGCAGAGTGAGTGAGGGCAGAGTGAGTGAGTGAGTGAGGGCAGAGTGAGTGAGTGAGGGCAGAGTGAGTGAGGGCAGAGTGAGTGAGGGCAGAGTGAGTGAGGGCAGAGTGAGTGAGGGCAGAGTGAGTGAGTGAGGGCAGAGTGAGTGAGTGAGGGCAGAGTGAGTGAGGGCAGAGTGAGTGAGTGAGGGCAGAGTGAGTGAGGGCAGAGTGAGTGAGTGAGGGCAGAGTGAGTGAGTGAGGGCAGAGTGAGTGAGTGAGGGCAGAGTGAGTGAGTGAGGGCAGAGTGAGTGAGTGAGGGCAGAGTGAGTGAGGGCAGAGTGAGTGAGGGCAGAGTGAGTGAGTGAGTGAGGGCAGAGTGAGTGAGTGAGTGAGGGCAGAGTGAGTGAGGGCAGAGTGAGTGAGGGCAGAGTGAGTGAGGGCAGAGTGAGTGAGGGAGTGAGGGCAGAGTGAGTGAGGGCAGAGTGAGTGAGGGCAGAGTGAGTGAGTGAGGGCAGAGTGAGTGAGTGAGGGCAGAGTGAGTGAGTGAGGGCAGAGTGAGTGAGTGAGTGAGGGCAGAGTGAGTGAGTGAGTGAGGGCAGAGTGAGTGAGGGCAGAGTGAGTGAGTGAGGGCAGAGTGAGTGAGGGGAGAGTGAGTGAGGGAGTGAGGGCAGAGTGAGTGAGGGCAGAGTGAGTGAGTGAGGGCAGAGTGAGTGAGTGAGGGCAGAGTGAGTGAGTGAGGGCAGAGTGAGTGAGTGAGTGAGTGAGGGCAGAGTGAGTGAGTGAGTGAGGGCAGAGTGAGTGAGTGAGTGAGGGCAGAGTGAGTGAGTGAGTGAGGGCAGAGTGAGTGAGTGAGGGCAGAGTGAGTGAGTGAGGGCAGAGTGAGTGAGTGAGGGCAGAGTGAGTGAGTGAGTGAGGGCAGAGTGAGTGAGTGAGGGCAGAGTGAGTGAGTGAGGGCAGAGTGAGTGAGGGCAGAGTGAGTGAGGGCAGAGTGAGTGAGTGAGTGAGGGCAGAGTGAGTGAGTGAGTGAGGGCAGAGTGAGTGAGGGCAGAGTGAGTGAGGGCAGAGTGAGTGAGGGCCAGAGTGAGTGAGGGCAGAGTGAGTGAGGGCAGAGTGAGTGAGGGCAGAGGGAGTGAGGGCAGAGTGAGTGAGGGCAGAGTGAGTGAGTGAGCGAGTAGGGCAGAGTGAGTGAGGGCAGAGTGAGAGTGAGGGCAGAGTGAGTGAGGGCAGAGTGAGTGAGGGCAGAGTGAGTGAGGGCAGAGTGAGTGAGGAGTGAGTGAGTGAGGGCAGATTGAGTGAGGGCAGAGTGAGTGAGGGCAGAGTGAGTGAGGGCAGAGTGAGTGAGGGCAGAGTGAGTGAGTGGTGAGGGCAGAGTGAGTGAGTGAGGGCAGAGTGAGTGAGGGCAGAGTGAGTGAGGGCAGAGAGTGAGTGAGGGCAGAGTGAGTGAGTGAGGGCAGAGTGAGTGAGTGAGGGCAGAGTGAGTGAGGGCAGAGTGAGTGAGTGGGCAGAGTGAGTGAGGGCTGAGTGAGTGAGGGCAGAGTGAGTGAGGGCAGAGTGAGTGAGTGAGGGCAGAGTGAGTGAGGGCAGAGTGAGGGCAGAGTGAGTGAGTGGAGTGAGTGACGCTGAGTGAGGGCAGAGTGAGTGGAGGGCAGAGTGAGTGAGTGAGGCAGAGTGAGTGAGGGGCAGAGTGAGTGAGTGAGTGAGGGCAGAGGTGAGTGAGGGCAGAGTGAGTGAGTGAGGAGGGCAGAGTGAGTGAGTGAGTGAGGGCAGAGTGAGTGAGTGATGGCAGAGTGAGTGAGGGCAGAGAGTGAGTGAGTGAGGGGCAGAGTGAGTGATGAGGGCAGAGTGAGTGAGTGAGGGCAGAGTGAGTGAGTGAGGGCAGAGTGAGTGAGGGCAGAGTGAGTGAGGCAGAGTGAGTGAGTGAGGGCAGAGTGAGTGAGGGCAGAGAGAGTGAGTGAGGGCAGAGTGAGTGAGTGAGTGAGTGAGGGCAGAGTGAGTGAGTGAGTGTGAGGGCAGAGTGAGTGAGGGCAGAGGGAGTGAGTGAGGGGCAGAGTGAGTGAGTGAGGGCAGAGTGAGTGAGTGAGGGCAGAGTGAGTGAGTGAGGGGGGGCAGAGTGAGTGAGGGAGGCAGGAGTGAGTGAGGGCAGAGGAGTGAGGGCAGAGTGAGTGAGTGAGGGCAGAGTGAGTGAGTGAGGGCAGAGTGAGTGAGTGAGTGAGGGCAGAGTGAGTGAGTGAGGGCAGAGTGAGTGAGTGAGGGCAGAGTGAGTGAGGGCAGAGTGAGTGAGGGCAGAGTGAGTGAGTGAGTGAGGGCAGAGTGAGTGAGTGAGTGAGGGCAGAGTGAGTGAGGGCAGAGTGAGTGAGGGCAGAGTGAGTGAGGGCAGAGTGAGTGAGTGAGGGCAGAGTGAGTGAGTGAGTGAGTGAGGGCAGAGTGAGTGAGTGAGTGAGGGCAGAGTGAGTGAGTGAGGGCAGAGTGAGTGAGGGCAGAGTGAGTGAGGGCAGAGTGAGTGAGGGAGTGAGGGCAGAGTGAGTGAGGGCAGAGTGAGTGAGGGCAGAGTGAGTGAGTGAGGGCAGAGTGAGTGAGTGAGGGCAGAGTGAGTGAGTGAGTGAGGGCAGAGTGAGTGAGTGAGTGAGTGAGTGAGTGAGGGCAGAGTGAGTGAGTGAGGGCAGAGTGAGTGAGTGAGGTGAGTGAGTGAGTGAGGGCAGAGTGGAGTGAGGGCAGAGTGAGTGAGGGCAGAGTGAGTGAGTGAGAGTGAGTGAGTGAGGGCAGAGTGAGTGAGGGCAGAGTGAGTGAGGAGTGAGTGAGTGAGGGCAGAGTGAGTGAGGAGTGAGTGAGTGAGGGCAGAGTGAGTGAGGGCAGAGTGAGTGAGTGTGGCAGTGAGTGAGTGAGGGCAGAGTGAGTGAGTGAGGGCAGAGTGAGTGAGGGCAGAGTGAGTGAGGGAGTGGAGTGAGGGCAGAGTGAGTGAGGGCAGAGTGAGTGAGTGAGGGCAGAGTGAGTGAGGGCAGAGTGAGTGAGGGCAGAGTGAGTGAGGGCAGAGTGAGTGAGGGCAGAGTGAGTGAGGGCAGAGTGAGTGAGTGCAGAGTGAGTGAGTAGGGCAAGAGTGAGTGAGGGCAGAGTGAGTGAGGGCAGAGTGAGTGAGTGAGGGCAGAGTGAGTGAGGGCAGAGTGAGTGAGGGGAGAGTGAGTGAGGGGAGAGTGAGTGAGTGAGTGAGGGCAGAGTGAGTGAGTGAGGGCAGAGAGAGGGAGTGGGCAGAGTGAGGGGCAGTGAGTGAGTGAGGGCAGAGTGAGTGAGTGAGGGCAGAGTGAGTGAGGGCAGAGTGAGTGAGTGAGGGCAGAGTGAGTGAGTGAGGGCAGAGTGAGTGAGGGCAGAGTGAGTGAGGGCAGAGTGAGTGAGGGCAGAGTGAGTGAGGGCAGAGTGAGTGAGGAGGGCAGAGTGAGTGAGGGCAGAGTGAGTGAGGGCAGAGTGAGGAGTGAGGGCAGAGTGAGTGAGGGCAGAGTGAGTGAGGGCAGAGTGAGTGAGGAGGGAGAGAGTGAGTGAGGCAGAGTGAGTGAGGGCAGAGTGAGTGAGTGAGTGAGTGAGGGCAGAGTGAGTGAGTGAGGGCAGAGTGAGTGAGTGAGGGCAGAGTGAGTGAGGGCAGAGTGAGTGAGGCAGAGTGAGTGAGGGCAGAGTGAGTGAGGGCAGAGTGAGTGAGTGAGGGCAGAGTGAGTGAGGGCAGAGTGAGTGAGGGCAGAGTGAGTGAGGGCAGAGTGAGTGAGTGAGGGCAGAGTGAGTGAGTGAGGGCAGAGTGAGTGAGTGAGGGCAGAGTGAGTGAGGGCAGAGTGAGTGAGGGCAGAGTGAGTGAGGGCAGAGTGAGTGAGGGCAGAGTGAGTGAGTGAGGGCAGAGTGAGTGAGGGCAGAGTGAGTGAGGGGAGAGTGAGTGAGGGCAGAGTGAGTGAGGGCAGAGTGAGTGAGGGGCAGAGTGAGTGAGTGAGGGCAGAGTGAGTGAGTGAGTGAGCTGAGTGAGTGAGGGCAGAGTGAGTGAGTGAGGGCAGAGTGAGTGAGGGCAGAGTGAGTGAGGGCAGAGTGAGTGAGTGAGGGCAGAGTGTGAGGGCAGAGTGAGTGCAGAGTGAGTGAGTGAGGCAGAGTGAGTGAGGGCAGAGTGAGTGAGTGAGGGCAGAGTGAGTGAGTGAGGGCAGAGTGAGTGAGTGAGGGCAGAGTGAGTGAGGGCAGAGTGAGTGAGTGAGGGCAGAGTGAGTGAGTGAGGGCAAGTGAGTGAGTGAGGGCAGAGTGAGTGGAGGGCAGAGTGAGTGAGTGAGGGCAGGAGTGAGTGAGTGAGGGCAGAGTGAGTGTGGAGGGCAGAGTGAGTGAGGGCAGAGTGAGTGAGGGCAGAGTGAGTGAGTGAGGGCAGAGTGAGTGAGTGAGGGCAGAGTGAGTGAGGGCAGAGTGAGTGAGTGAGGGGCAGAGTGAGTGAGGGCAGAGTGAAGGCAGAGTGAGTGCAGAGGTGAGTGAGTGAGTGAGGGCAGAGTGAGTGAGTGGAGGTGAGCTGAGTGCAGAGTGAGTGAGGGCAGAGTGAGTGAGGGCAGAGGAGTGAGTGAGGGCAGAGTGAGTGAGGGCAGAGTGATGTGAGTGAGGGCAGAGTGAGTGAGCAGAGTGAGTGAGGGCAGAGTGAGTGAGTGAGGGCAGGGTGAGTGAGGGCAGAGTGAGTGCAGAGAGTGAGTAGAGGGCAGAGTGAGTGAGGGCAGAGTGAGTGAGGAGTGAGTGAGTGAGGGCAGAGAGTGAGTGAGGGCAGAGTGAGTGAGGGAGGAGTGAGTGAGTGAGGCCAGAGTGAGTGAGTGAGGGCAGAGTGAGTGAGTGAGGGCAGACGTGAGTGAGTGAGGCAGAGTGAGTGAGTGAGGGCAGAGTGAGTGAGTGAGGGCAGAGTGAGTGAGGGGTGAGTGAGGGCAGAGGAGTGAGTGAGTGAGGGCAGAGTGAGTGAGTGAGGGCAGAGTGAGTGAGTGAGGGCAGAGTGAGTGAGGGCAGAGTGAGAGTGAGTGAGGCAGAGTGAGTGAGGGCAGAGTGAGTGAGGGCAGAGTGAGTGAGGGAGTGAGGGCAGAGTGAGTGAGGGCAGAGTGAGTGAGGGCAGAGTGAGTGAGGGCAGAGTGAGTGAGTGAGGGCAGAGTGAGTGAGTGAGGGCAGAGTGAGTGAGTGAGGGCAGAGTGAGTGAGGGCAGAGTGAGTGAGGGCAGAGTGAGTGAGTGAGTGAGGGCAGAGTGAGTGAGGGCAGAGTGAGTGAGGGCAGAGTGAGTGAGTGAGTGAGGGCAGAGTGAGTGAGTGAGTGAGGGCAGAGTGAGTGAGTGAGGGCAGAGTGAGTGAGTGAGGGCAGAGTGAGTGAGTGAGGGCAGAGTGAGTGAGTGAGGGCAGAGTGAGTGAGTGAGTGAGGGCAGAGTGAGTGAGTGAGGGCAGAGTGAGTGAGTGAGGGCAGAGTGAGTGAGGGCAGAGTGAGTGAGTGAGGGCAGAGTGAGTGAGTGAGGGCAGAGTGAGTGAGTGAGGGCAGAGTGAGTGAGTGAGTGAGGGCAGAGTGAGTGAGTGAGGGCAGAGTGAGTGAGTGAGGGCAGAGTGAGTGAGGGCAGAGTGAGTGAGGGCAGAGTGAGTGAGGGCAGAGTGAGTGAGTGAGGGCAGAGTGAGTGAGGGCAGAGTGAGTGAGGGCAGAGTGAGTGAGTGAGTGAGGGCAGAGTGAGTGAGGGCAGAGTGAGTGAGTGAGGCAGAGTGAGTGAGGGCAGAGTGAGTGAGGGCAGAGTGAGTGAGTGAGGCAGAGTGAGTGAGGGCAGAGTGAGTGAGGGCAGAGTGAGTGAGTGAGTGAGGGCAGAGAGAGTGAGTGAGGGCAGAGTGAGTGAGGGCAGAGTGAGTGAGGGCAGAGTGAGTGAGGGCAGAGTGAGTGAGGGCAGAGTGAGTGAGGGCAGAGTGAGTGAGGGCAGAGTGAGTGAGTGAGGGCAGAGTGAGTGAGTGAGGCAGAGTGGAGTGAGTGAGGGCAGAGTGAGTGAGGGCAGAGTGAGTGAGGGCAGAGTGAGTGAGTGTGGGCAGAGTGAGTGAGTGAGGGCAGAGTGAGTGAGTGAGGCAGAGTGAGTGAGTGAGGGCAGAGTGAGGGCAGAGTGAGTGAGGGCAGAGTGAGTGAGGGCAGAGTGAGTGAGTGAGTGAGTGAGGGCAGAGTGAGTGAGTGAGTGAGTGAGTGAGTGACTGAGGGCAGAGTGAGTGAGTGAGGGCAGAGTGAGTGAGTGAGGGCAGAGTGAGGGCAGAGTGAGTGAGGGAG
>NC_053492.1:273270048-273297548 GCF_905171775.1 Rana temporaria | reverse complement strand
CTAAATCACACTGCAGAGCTCCGCATGTGCAGGGCGCTGCTGACTCAGCACATTTTTCCAAAAGTTCTTTGGTGTGGGCCTTTTTTGAAACGTGTGCAGCATATCGGACCTTTGCTGTTTTCAACATATGTCTGAAGCGTATCAAGCGTGGCCAAAACAGCAGCCACTTGGGCACCACATGCTTGACCGTCTAGACATATGTCGAGCTCCCATGCAGTCCGTTAGCAACAGTATTTAAAAGACCCACACCAAAGAACAAGGCGGACCTCTCCTTTCTCCTCATCAGCTGGGATCTCCAACCCCACTATACCTTCAGTCCTCTCAGAAACCTGCACTAAGAGGAATGAAGGTGTAGAATTTGGTGTCCCAAGCACTTGCGGGCAATCTGCTATCGGTACACCTAAATCCGATTGTAGCAGGCAAATTTCCCTACCCCAGTTGCTAAACCGTCTAAAGAAATTTGGTCCCAGCCACCCACATGCCCAGCGACTGAATGCTAGCTTGGCTAAATTGCTAGCACTCCAACTGCTGCCTTTTGAGCTGGTAGACTCTGGCCCTTTTTGAGAATTTGTGGAATGTGTGGTACCTCAGTGGCAGGTTCCCAAATGCCATTTTTTTCCTCGGAAGGCCATTCCGGCTCTCTACCGGCATGTGGAAGGCAATGACTCATGTCCAGCAGGCATGTACAGGGACGTTATCTTTTTTTCACGGCTCACTGGGTAACTCTGCTGGCAGCTGGGAAGGATGCAGGACAGGGTGTAGTATTGTTGGAGCTTATTCCGACACCACGCCTCCAAAATGCTGGTTATGGTGATTCTGTCACACCTCTCTCCTCCACCCCCTCCGCTTCTTCTTTCTCTGTGACCTCTTCCTGTGCAGATTTGTCCTCGGAACCAGCGGTGCTCCGTAGGCGTTCTAGGGGCTACACACGCACTCAGGCAAAAAGATGCCATGCGGTGCTTGAGTTGGTCTGCTTAATATAAACTTTAATATAAAGTTCTGCAAAGTTATTTGTGATGCAGGAATAGGGTTGCCACCTGTCCAGGATTCACCCGGACAGTCCAGGTTTTGAATCATGTTCCAGGTTTCCGAACTGTGGCTCCCCAAGTAACCAAGATCGTCATACATAAATCTGTTGCCGTCTGGGAGCTGCGGACAGCTGTCTGGGGGCAGGTTTGGCATCACCGAAGGGTGGGGTGATGATGTCAGCAAGAGCAATTTGGCCACACCCACTGTTTGTGAAGGCGCGCTCTGCACTCCACATTACTACTTTCCTTGGGGCACCCAAATGTGTCCCAGATCTTTTATAATCCTATAGTGTTTACTGCAAAAAAAAAATATAAAAAATTGCCCTGTGCAGAAAAATGTTCAGGTTTGGCTTGAAGAAAAGGTGGCAACCCTATGCAGGAAGCATATATAAGGATCTAAAGTGAGAATTAAAACCAAATATGAACACACATAACAATAAAAACCTAACAGATTCTAACCCTTCAACAAACTATCCAAAACAAAATAAAATGTTTCAGTGGAGTTAGGTTATAGGGCATTTGAATTATATGGCATTAAAAGCAAACTATATAGGGCCATTCACAGGTACACGTATTACCCCAAGCACTGCAGTGAGCATGCATAGGTGTGAATAGGCCCTTAATGTGTATGAATAGCCAATTTTTTGTTTTGGATAGAGTAGGGAAGTGTTGAAACCCTTATTAGGTGTTTCTTTTTATTTATTTTTTTGCCATCTGCACCCTGCTGTCGAGATTTATTGTCACAACAGAATAGTAAGAGTCGGTTCACACTAGGGCGACACGACTTCCAGCGCGACTTTTAGAGGCGACTCCGACACGACTTGAGCATGAACCACAGGGCGATCTGGGGCGATTTACAACACAACTTGAAGTCGTCTCCAGGACAGGAGACTTTCCAGTGGCCAATCAAACAACAATCAGCTCTAGGGGAGGGAGGGGGAGGGAGAGGTTTGCCTGAGAAATGTATGTTATCTTCCTGGAAAGTTGCTTCAGTTAAGACAGTGATCAGACTTGGAGGCGACTTCCATTGAAATCAATGGGTACAAATCGCCTACAAGTCGGATTGAAGTAGTACAGGAACTTCTTTTGAAGTCGGAGCGACTCGAGTCGTGTGTATTAACACCGCTCCCATTCACTTGCATTGTTTTTCTCTACAGCGCGACTTGGGACGACTTGAGGCGACATGAAGTCGGATCCCAAGTCGCCCCAGTGTGAACCGGCTCTAAATCTCCCCAAAGTGAGGACAATTCTCATCTTAGAATGTTATCATCAAAACATCCGTACCCTTTTAGAAGGAGAACCTCACCTCTTGCTCTTAAGACATATCTAAAATTCCCTTTACTTTCTGTCTTATTGGCAGTGGTCACCAGGGCAAATACAGGGGAGAATTTCCCGCCATCAAACTTTACATAGGAATAAATCCTTCCCCACTCTATCCAAAACTGTAATGCCGCGTACACACGGTCAGAATTTCCGACACGAAAAGTTCTATGTGAGTTTTTGGTCGGAAATTTCGACCATGTGTAGGCTTCATCTGACATTTTCTGTCGGAAACAGCAAAAATTTGAGAGCTGGTTCTCAAATTTCCGACGGGAAAAGTTCTTGTTGGAAATTCCGATCGTCTGTATGCAATTCCAACGCACAAAAAAACACGCATGCTCAGAATCAATTTGATGCATGCTCGTAATCATTGAACTTAATTTTTCTCAGCTCATTGTAGTGTTGTACGTCACCGCGTTTTTGACGGTCGGATTTTACGACAACATTTGTGTGACCGTGTGTATGCAACACAAGTCGGAAAAAAAATCCACGGTTTTCTTGTCGGAATTTCCGATCGTGTGTACTAGGCATAAGGCTGCTTTCACACTAAAGTTTTTCAAGTGCTTTTGTGTTAAAACAAGCACCTGAAAAGCTCAAGAAAAATGATTCCCTTTTCAAATTTTACTCGCAGTTTTAAAGTGAACCAGTGTGAAAGTGCCCTTACAAAAAAATATATCATCTATTTTGTTAAACTGGATGCAATTGTGTTTTTTATAGATGGGGTTGAACAGTAAAGAACAAACAGATATCCTTAGTGCTAGTCAAGCACTGAGCTTGACATAAGTGTTCTGCTGCCATCTTCTGGATGACTAGTGGAAATTCACCCCTGATTCAGGTCCATATGTTCAACGCTTCTTTGAAAATATTACCTACCTGAACTGCTTTACGCAATTGTTTTTTTTTATTAGGTTTAGCCTTAATTGATGCTTCCTATTTTTGGCACTGTATAAGGCTTTGCACTTACTGTTACTGTCAATCGAAGCACCTGCGTGGGTGGATTTGATGATCTTATTGTTATTCTTTATTGAATAAAAATGATTGAACCATAAAAAAATATATAACAGAGGGGGCATTAAAAACATTCAGGCCCGGATTCACAAAGCACTTCTCAAGATACGCCGACGTAAGTACAAATGTGCGCCGTCGTATCTGTGCGCCTGACCCACAAACAGAGATACGCCTAAAAAAAGGCTTCAATCTGCCAACGTAACTTTCTTACGCCGGCGTAGAGTGGTCGCACATTTACACTGGGCGCATATTTACGCTCCCATTGATCAGCCATTCAAATGAGGAAAATCCGCCGTTTTGCGAACGTATGTGCATCCGACGCAGTGCGCGTAAGGTTATACGTCCGGCGTAAAGTTATGCCCCATAAAGGAGGTGTAACTCAGCAGCATCCATGCAAAGGGCTGCACCAGGGAACACAAGCCGTTGTATTTTACGTAGTTTACGCTGGACCTGTGTCTGGCTGGGCGTAGGTTACGTTCACGCCGTAGGCAGTGATCCGACGTATCTTAGGCAGTTGTTCCGAAGTGATTCTGAGCATGCACTGAAAATGAATGGAGAGAAGACAGAGGTTCCTATCCATTCATAAACTGAAACATTGTAAACACAGGTTACGATGTTTCAGTTATATGAATGAACAAAAATTGGGAGATTGGAAGTACATGCTGTATACCCCCGTAGGGTGAGTGGGGACCCTGGTGGGCGAGCACCAGAACCACCTCGGAAGCACTTATTTGAATATAGGATCAATTTTTTCACTACGGATTGCTGCACTGTACAAATTACAGATATATCAAGATCTTTATGTTGATGGGACATTATGTTTTGTTATGGAATTTTATTCAACATTTATGATTTTGTTTGTGTTTTTCCCACTGATTTTATTTATCACTACTAACATATTATATATAATATTATTGTAGACAAATATTTCTTTCACTTTTAAGGCGCAAGTTCATGCGCATATACACACAAGTATTTTTCTTTTTTGTCTCAGGATTTTTTCTCTCTTTTTTGAGATATATATACATCCATAGAGCACATAAGGATTCACTGTGCTCACAGATTGTACACCTGTTAATGCCACTTAGGCTGATGTTAGTGGTCAGTAGATCAGGCACAGGGTATAATATTGATTTCATTTTTCTATTAGTGTTTATCACACACACATATTGTATCTATATACTATGAACTTGCGCCTTAAAAGTGAAAGAAATATTTGTCTACAATAATCTATATATATATAAAACTCAACGTGTGTGTATGTATGTATGTTCCAGCATCACGTCCAAACATCTAAAGATATTAACATGAAACTTGGCACACATGTTACTTATATGTCAGCAACAAACATAGGATAGGTGGTTTAACCCTTACCCACCCCCAGTTGCCATGGTCGGGGTTTTTCTTTAAAGTCCCATTCAACTCTATGGGAAATACATGTTACTTCATAACTTCCAAACGGCTGTAGATATTTCGATAACACTTGGTCACATGTTACTTATATGTCCACTTAAACTATAGGATAGTTAATTTATCCCTTAACTACCCCCATTTGTGAGGGTCGGGGTTTTTGTTTAAAGTCCCATGCAAATCAATGGGAAATGTATGTTCCCACATAACTTCTGTACGCCTGGAGATATTTCAATAATACCTGGTACACATATTACTTATATGCCAAATAAAAATATATGACAGTTAAATTAACCCTTACCTACACCCTTATATAAAAGATGGGTATATTTATATTACTATGATTTTCCTCCCCAAAAGGTTAAGATAGGAAGACCGGGCAACGCCGGGTATTCAGCTAGTATTATATATAATATGTTAGTAGTGATAAATAAAATCAGTGGGAAAAACACAAAAAAATCATAAATGTTGAATAAAATTCCATAACAAAACATAATGTCCCATCAACATAAAGATCTTGATATATCTGTAATTTGTACAGTGCAGCAATCCATAGTGAAAAAATTGATCCTATATTCAAATAAGTGCTTCCGAGGTGGTTCCGGTGCTCCCCCACCAGGGTCCCCACTCACCCTACGGGGGTATACAGCGTGTAATTCCAATCTCCCAATTTTGGTTGTTGCGCTCGTCCACTCCTCACGTCAGCTGTGAAGCGAAACTGGAACTGGTGTGCATACAATAAAAGCCACTAGAGGTCCAATGTCCTCAAAGAGAAGGAAAACAAGCTTCCTTTGGTGTAGTAGTATAAAAATCGAATTAATTATACTTACACCAAAATACAGGGGAATGCGGGTAAATATTAATACCAAAATCTGGCTCCAGACAGTTACCAGCACAAACTAAAATTTAATATGGAATATAAAATTGAAAATAAATAAAAATAAAAATAAAAGCACGAGCTAAGCGCCAGGTAGTGTCCTTAGCCAAGCTGGGAATGCAGCGTGCGTTCCAAAAGCGTATCAGCTGGCTCTACCCGGAAGTGTCATGCGTGCGTGTCTCCGCCTTACGCGCGTTTTGTAATTACGACACCGCCTCTGAAGACGCAATGACGAAACGCGCATAAGGCAGAGACAGCTGATACGCTTTTGGAACGCACGCTGCATTCCCAGCTTGGTGAAGGACACTACCTGGCGCTCAGCTTGTGCTTTTATTTTTATTTATTTTCAATTTTATATTCCATATTAAACTTTAGTTTGTGCTGGTAACTGTCTGGAGCTAGATTTTGGTATTGGTATTTGGTATTACGGTAAAAAAAAACACAACTTCTGTGTTTCAGGCATCCCTCCTTATACTTACCAGAGACCGCTCTCGATTCAGCACTGTGCACTAGAGCAATGTCTCTCTCCCTCCTCAGAGGGCAGATTGTGAATGTGACCCTAATCCGCTAGATTTTCAAACGGTGTCCGTTTGCTAGATTGTTGGTAGAGTTTGATATACACATTTAGTAAGGAGATCGGGCATTGGGAAATTATCATCTCTGACTGAATTCATTTTTTACAAGGGGTTACAACAGCAAGCGAGAAAACATTCTGTAATAAAATTAACCCGACTGGGCCCAGTACTCGGTTTGATTTCTCTCAGAAGTGACAACTCACCTATCAATAGCGGTTTGTTTGTAAATTGTAAAAGTATTGGTTTATTTTATCTGTTTTGTGTTGTTGGGTAGAAGCCTGTCTGGATAGGGACATTCTATAAGATTACTATTATATTGGCCTGCTATCTTGCAGGGAGTTTACCTCTACCTGCAAGATAGCAGTATAAGCACTGTGCTGTGTAACATGCTTTAAAGGAACAGAATCTGGGGGGGGGGGGGGGGGGGGTTTGGGTTAACAAACGCTTTAAGATGTCAGCATACCAAGCCATTTTGGACAACTTCAAGTTCCCAACTTTGTGGGAACAGGTTGGGGATGGCCCCTTCCTGTTCCAACATGACTGCGCACCATAAAGACATGGATGAGCGAGTTTGGGGTGCAGGAACTTGAATGGCCTGCACAGATTTCTGACACCATGCATTACGGCCGAAGCCAAAAGGCTTCCGCCAATACAAGGGCAAGTGACGCCGAGCCCTCGTGCGGGGCTACAAGCATCACCAGGGCGGACACAAGGCCGCCAATAGTGGAGACACCCACGGCAGCAGGCATGTGAGCCAAATGGGATATAGGCAAAGCAAACACCATCCCTTTACAAATTCTGAAGCAATATGTAAACAATTAACAAAATATACAAATACAATCAATTTATGAAGATTACAATGAATATACAATATAAATACGTATTTCTGGTAATAACACCACTGCCATGGCTGTCTCCACTATTGGCGGCCTTGTGCCCGCTCTGGTGATGCTTGTAGCCCCGCCCGGGGGCTCAGCACCACTTGCCCTTGTATTGGCGGAAGCCTTTTGGCTTCGGCCGTAATGCATTGTGTGCATGCGTGCGCTGACGTCATGTGGGTGGACTGACTGAGCGGCGTCATGTGAGGGAGCTTCTCGCCGTTTGATGATGCCGCTCGGTTGGAGCATATAAGCGGGCGAGATCCCGCTTAGGATGTGATGGACACCGGGTCCCAGGACACATTTACCTCACCAAGTACTAAGTAAGTTGTTATTATTTATGGTTATCTTATTTTTGTAGTCCTGGATCCCCTTACCAGCCTGACTGTTGGCTTTTGTAGTCCCCTGTCTATCTATTTTAGGCTTCTATTGGCTTTTACCCTTGAGACGACAGCTGGTAATATAATTATTGATTCACTTACTCACCTACTCTTAAGCCACTACAAAATAGTGCTCTGTAGCACTGTGTCCACCGGGATTGTGGTCCTGGGACCCTCTTTTGATCCCTGTTTTGTACCCCATAAAGGTAATCACCCTTCACTTGTTTCTTTTCCTCCCTCTCCCCCCCCCCCTCTTTTTCTGCTTCTTCCTTTCCTCTCACTCCTCCTCTTTATTTTCCCCCTTTCCCTTCCTTCGTTTCTCCCTTTCCCCCTCCCCCTCCTCTTTATTTTCCCCCTTTCCCTTCCTTCGTTTCTCCCTTTCCCCCTCCCCCACTTCTTCCCCCTTTCCTCCCTCTTTTCTTTCTTTGCCTTTTCTTCTGACACTTTCTCACCATCACACCCGTCAAACTCACATTTCACTTTCCACACATATTGTATGTTTTTTTTGTTTCATGTGTTCACAATTGCATTCCCCAACTGCACTCATCTCCAATATAGCCTATATTTATAGCTGCTTTAATATCTAGTTGATAGGTCCATTTCCGCATCCACCCCCTTGGCCGCCGTGGGAGACATCCTCCTCGGTGGCTCTAGCGTCCGAGCTGATGGGATATTTGCTCTAAGCGACACAATCCTTATCCCCCAATGTTTATCATTGTATATACCTGTTCTTGTTGGTAGGTTGACCTACATGAACTTTTCTATCCAGCAATGATGAAAGAGAAGACATTGCTGGAAGTAACAGCAGAGGAGGATGAGCCTGAGATCGTACCTAGTGTGTTTTTCCTGGGACCTGTCTCCCCCTTGAATCCTTCGAGTCCACAAAGGCCGCGGCTGGGCTATAGCCAACTGCATAGAAAGCTTGCCCTCTGGTAAGCGGCCTCACATTTCTGGTGAAGGTATCACTTCAATGTCATTACCTGTCACTTTGGTGGTGTGAATTTCCAGGATTCCATATGTGCATGAACTGTACCGAACGGAGATCTATGCCGATTTATTTTTGTTTATGGACTTGATTCATATCACATCCGTTTTTGTGATTGGGGGTTCTGTGGCGCGCCTTTGTTTTAAATAATATGCATTGTGTTTGGGCAGTCTATTCAAATGAACTGGCTGATAACACACCAGTGGATCAACTTCTATTCAACCAGAGTTGCTGAACAGGCTGAATTTCAATCTATTTAAGGCCAAGCTGAGTGTTTTGGATGCAATTCAAAATGATCAGCACAACAACGTATGTAACGGATGTTGTAGTAACCTGCAAACTACCACAATGCATTAAAAAGGTGTAAATGGGCTTTTAGGCACTATACTACTTTGGAACCTGAGACACATGCAGAGCACAGCATAGTCTAAAAAGACTTTATTGTTTTCAGTCTGTTTATATACAGTACATTTTTTTTTTCAATATTAAATTGAAATATTTATATTTACCATAAAAACTTTACATATGAGCACAACAAGAACCTTTAATAAAACAAATGCTATGGAGAAGATGGTGATAAAGGATAATGGGTTGACCTAAAATGGTTCTCATACATTCATAGATAAGTTCCCACAGTTGGGCAAAGTGCTTGGCACAAGTGGTTACATTTTAGGTAATCTGGCCCAAAAATCAACTGCATTGCAAAAACATTTTCTGTTCCAACTTTCTAAGAACATGATACGTTTAATAAGACTTATAAGGGTGGTGTGGAGCCTGGGGTGTTAAGCTGACCTCACGTACTCTGAATCTCAGCAAACAAAAACGTGCAGATGATTCCATTATATAGTATTTCTACTGTGGTTCCAGCAGCTTTACAATTAGACTGTGCTTCTTACAGCTATGAACACTGAACTTCAGTAGAAAACGGGAACGTTCCGAGAACAGGAAGGCAGCAAATGGACATGGGTGCTGGAGTCACTGAAAAATTCTTGGTGTCACCCCACCATTACTTTGGCATGCCTGTTGGAAGACATTCTCTTCTTCACACTTTGAACAACTTTAAGGCCTCTTGCACACGATACTCCTGTTTGAGCATCTACTTTTTTTCAGCTTTTATATATTTTTTTGTGTTATTTCGCATATATGTGTTCACGCAATTTTCACGCAAATTCACTAAAACATATTATAGTGTTTTTGTTCTGCACAATATGTAAAATGGGCCTTTGCACACATTTGTGCACGAGGCATAAATTTTCAATTTAATTATTTTTACTGAAGAATGCGCATTTAATAGGCTGTATTTTAGCACAGTAGAAAAAAAAAAAAGCTGCAGTGTGCAAGAGGCCTAAATGTAACTGACGAATTAAAAACTTGTCTTTATAAAATTTAAAGGGTAACTTCACTTTTCTGGGAAAAAATATAGCAAATAAAAAAAAAAATACTATTACTACATAAGCCATGTTACTAAAAATTACCTTTGCTTTTCAATCTGCAGCCATTGTGATTTAGTAAAATTTAAAAGCTAACTGGCAACCGGGAGAAGTTCTTGGTGTACCCTTCCTTTGGTGCACAAAACCCCCATGGAAATTTCATTTCTGGCTTGCGCGATTAGCTCACTGATTTTCGCAGAAGTCTGCACTAAAATACAACTCAAATTGTTGTCATCTTTTAAATACAGTTTTGACGAGATACAGTACTCCCAAGGGTGAAATAGTTTTAAAGGGATGCCGACCCTGTAGCTTTTCTCATCAGAACACTGGAGCGTGCACTAGGTGAATATAATTAATTAACCACTTCAGCCCCAGAAGGATTGGCCCCCCTTAATGATCAGGCCTTTCTTTGCGATACGGCACTACGTCGCTTTAACTTACAATTGCGCGGTCGTGTGATGTCATACCCAAACAAAATTTTTCACACAAATAGAGCTTTCTTTTGGTGGTATTTGCTCATCTCTGCAGGTTTTTTTGCGCCATAAACAAAAAACAAAACAAATAAAAAAGCAAAAATTTCTAAAATAAAATAATTTTTTACTATAATATCCCCTCCAAAAAATGTGTAAAATAAAAACAAAAATGTCTTCATCAGTTTAGGCCAATATATATTCTTCTACATATTTTTGGCATTATAAAAAAAAACAAAAAAAACAAATAAACACAAAACACGCAATAAGCGTATTTGATTGATTTGTGCAAAAGCGATAGTGTCTACAAAATAGGGAATAGATTTATAGCATTTATATATTTTTTTATACTAGTAATGGCGGCGATCTGCGATTTTTAGCGGGACAAAAATTGCGGCGGAAAGATCGGACACTTGTGGGACCACTGATATTTATACTGCGATCAGGGCTATAAAAATGCACGGATTACTGTATAAATGTCACTGGCAGGGAAAGAGTTAACACTAGGGGCGATCAAGCGGTTAAGTGTGTTCCCTAGTTGTGTTTATAACAGGGGATGTGACTGACTAGAGGAGGAGCCAGATCACTGTTCCTACTTAGTAGGAACACACGATCTGTCTCTCCTCCCGTCAGAACAGGGATTTGTGTGCCGGCCACACTGCTCTTAAGGGAGCTGCCATACATATAGGGTGCTTCGCACAGGAGACTCAAGCTGCTGCATGTGTGGGAGCCAGTCGGGAAGTGGTTAAACAACAGCAATGGGACCCAGGGAATGGCTTATCAAAAGGTTCTACATGGGGCTGATGAGTCGGGTAAGGAGGAGCCTTTGGGGGACAGGCACCTGAATGTGAACCTCTTAGAGAAGCGAGCGTGACTAAGCCATCAGTAGACTTTGTACTTTAAAAAACACATTGGTAAGAGCAGCTCCCATGTGCCTAACCTGAGATTATCAACAAGGTTTATATTTCAAGAAAAGAAAAAAAAAACACCACGTTGGTGTTCTTTAATATAACAACCAAACCAGTTATCACAGGAAGCGCAGGACTGTTTTAGTCAAGAAGATAGAAGAACCCTTAAAAAAAAAAAAAAACAGACAATTCTGATTTGAGAGGAGGTTTCTTTTTCTTTAAACAGTTTTATTCACCTTCTGGCACAAATGTATAAAGATTTGAGAGATGTGGCAGTCTCCACTTGAGATTCAATATGCATGGACAGGATTGTAGAACATTACTGCATCTTGACATATGAAACGGCTGTAAAAAAAAAAAAAAAAAAAACCCTGAAAAAGACCTAATTCAGGCAAGATCTGCATCAACCGACCATGGCAGCTAAGCAGAGGCTACTGCAGGCAGCATTTATCACTTGGACCCTTCTTCCATTATTGAGATTTCTAAGCATTACATGGCAACCAACTGGACGCATTCAAAGAAAACATACAGCTTGACAAAATAGAATAAAAAAGATCAAATAAACCCGATGAACCGTTTTAATAATCGACAGGAAAAGGGATGTTGCTTGGAGCAACTATAGTGTTTTTTTCTTTAGGTTTCTCACAGAACAACAGTCAATTGCTACAGCTGACAACACTATATTCTACCATAGTAAAATGTATTTTAGGCTTGTTGCAAAGAGCAGTTATGGTATACTTAATCCATAGCAACCAACTGAAAATCACTGTCGGTGGGTCACTGTACACTATAGCTCTTTGTACTTTTTATTAAATGTTTATCAATTTGCTGTCATATTACACCAGCATTTACAAAAATGTAAAAATGGCTTAACGCAGGGAACTGAATACATAAAAGCAGAGCCAAAAACTATCAATAGCAAGACGGGCAGCTAGAAAGTTAAGTGACCATGTTGCTGGCCAGACAGAAGTCCTGAATAACGGAAGTTTTGTTTGTTGAAGGGGCTGATGGGGATTGGATTTTCTGCTACTTTGTTGTATTCTCATTGCTCAGCTTGATAATAAATTAATATTCCAAGTTTTACATGATTTACATAATTTACATAATTATACTGCTTTTGTTTATTCTAGATTGGGGCAATGTGAACCTCTAAAACCAAATACACAGAGTCCAACGTGAGAAAATGCCCTATAGACAATAAGATGGTAGCTCTGGAAAACCCAATTTTGATTTTTATTATAAATTATAACTTTAAAACAAAAAAAAAAAAAAATTGGTTGTCATGTAAATTTAGTGCAACTGATTCAAATATCTAAACAGTTTTCATGACTTTTCTGCCATGTAACTTATTGAATGCAAGACCAAAAATATGAATTTAAAATACATATTTGGTTACTTTTTCACAGCAAAAAATACTTCTTGCCGACAGGGAGATGTTTAAATGTCCATGTACAACAAAAGCTATTTTTGGTTCTGTGAAGCATGCGTCCTTGTTTTTCCAATAGTTACATTCCAAATATCTGAAGTAGGTTGAGAAGCAACACACCCATAGTCCACTCGCTGACCGAATATAGAAAACAGCTGGACGGAACAATGCCTGAAACACTTACTTCATAGGTAGTCATAATGGATGTTCTCAATGTACCCAGCAATTGCAGGGATCTGCTTCAGATGCCCTTAACACAAAAAAAGCTGGACTCCACAATCAAGCTCTTAATGTACATGAAAGTACTGCCCACATGTGCAAATGGGCATCATTTTGTCACGTTCATCTAAATGTCCCTGATTCGGCTGCTGACAGATCTCAGTCTGTGCATCATTTAGACACTGTAAATAACAGATGTATGACAAATAAGATCAGTTCTGTGCCAAGAATCAGTGTGTCTAAAGCCACAGACTGCTTGTTCGTAAACAGATGCATCGAGCCCCTCTGAAAGGGAGCCAGGATTGGCCCAACAGGAAGTAAGGTCATTTTCCAAATCGCTGTTCAGAGCCTGCGTAGCAGCTGAGTGCGGAGAAAAAGTCCTCGTATTGGATATTCACATGCGATGGTAAAGAACTGAGGAAAAAAATAAATAAAAAATCATCATACACTGGTGTAAGTTGCCCTATGCATTTCACAGAAAAAAAAAAAAAAAACACACACACACACACACACACACACACACATAATAAAAATACGTTATATGCACTTTCTTAAATGCATAGCCCTGTTCAGTATACAGATTAACTTTATTAAAGGAGTTGTAAAGGAAAACATGTTTTTGCCTAAAATTAATGTCTGCAAGGTAGACAGACAGAATAGTGTAATGATTCTGTTAAAAAACAGAAATTCCTTCATCCATATCAATTCCGGCATTCTAGTTTCTGTTCTCTCATTCACTTCCTGTTTGCGGCGCTCATTCATGTAAACTACATTTCTCAGTATGCATTGCGGCACGCCCAGTAATTCACACCTCCTTGAAGTCTCTAACACGTAGAGAGCGTCCTGCCGCACAGATGTAGTTCCCAGAGGGGGCGAGCACGTTACTGACCACCGCAGTAAAGCCTCCCTTCACGGTGGTAACAATCAGACAAGCAGGAAGTGCAGAACAGAGAAGAAATAGAGCAACTTCTGAGCAAAAACGAACAATGAGGAAGTGAAAAGAGGAATGTCTGCAGGTAATGGATGATTATGAAAAAAAAAATGTTTCCTTTACAACCCCTTTAATTTACAAAATGCAAAGTGAGCGAACAGAAGAAAAATCTAAATTAATTTGATGAGACACTCTTTGGCTTCAAACCAGCATCAATTCTTCAAATTCTTCTAGGTAAACTTGCAGTTTTTGAAGGACCTTGGCAGGTAGGTTATTCCAAATATCTTGGAGAACTAACCACAGATCATCTGTGGATGTAGGCTGCCTCAAATCATTCTGTCTCTTCATGTAATTTCAGACAGACGCAATAATGTTAAGATCAGGGCTCTGTGGGGGCCAAACCATCACTTCCAGGACTCCTTGTTCTTTGCACTGAAGATAGTTTTTTAATGATATTGGCTGTATGCTTGGGGTCGTTGTCCTGCTGCAGAATTAATCTTGGACCAATCACATGCCTCCCTGATGGAATGGCATCATGGATAAATATCTGCCTGTATTTCTCAGCATTGAGGAAACCATTGACCGGCAACATTTTAATGTAGCAGATGAAAGACACATCATTCTTACTTTCCTTTGACATCAAAAGATATTCAGCAGTGCCATCAGCACAGATCTGGCAGAAACCAGTAGGACCCAGGTACACCGATATACTTTCAGGAGAAGTCTGGCCAGAAGTGGTCTTCATGGAAAAATAATTACAGCCAAAAAGCTGCATCTCAGACTTGGAAACAAGGCTAAGCAACTTAACTATGCATAAAAATATAGGAACTGGGGTGCAGAAAATATAGGAACTGGGGTGCAGAAAATATAGGAACTGGGGTGCAGAAAATATAGGAACTGGGGTGCAGAAAATATAGGAACTGGGGTGCAGAAAATATAGGAACTGGGGTGCAGAAAATATAGGAACTGGGGTGCAGAAAATAGCAGCAGGTGCTTTGGACTGATAAGTCACAATTTAATACATTTGGCTAAGCAGTATGCAGTTTGTTCACGAAGGGCTGCAGAGCGGTACAATAATGAGTGTCTGCAGGCAACCGTGGAGGTTCCTTGCAAATTTGGGGCTACATTTCTGTAAACAGTGTTTGGTGATTTGTTCAGGATCAATGGTGTCCTCAATGCTGAGAAATATAGGTAGATGCTTATTCATCATGCCATACCATCAGTGAGGCGTGCGATAGGCCACAAATTTATTCTGCTGCAGGGCAACCACCTCAAACATCCAGCCAATGTCATTAAGAATGGTCTTCAGTGTAAAGAACAAGGAGTCCTGAAAGTGATGGCTTGGCCCCCACAGAGCCCTGATTAACATCAAGTCTGTCTGGGATTACATGAAGAGACAGAAGGATCTGAGGCAGCTTACATCCAAAGAAGATCTGGAGTTAGTTTTCCAGCATATTTGGAACTTACCTGCTGAGTTCCTTCAAAAACTGTTTGCAAGTGTACATAGACGAATTGAAAGCAAAGGGTTGCAACACCAAATATTGGATTTCTTTTCTGAACATTAACTTTTTATTTTTACCATAATAGAAAGTAAAACATTTTTTTCAGAAAGCATTCTTAAAATTTACAGCATTTGTTTTACACCTGCCTAAGGCTTTTGCACAGCACTGTCTACCATATGAAACATATGCTTTTCTGTAGGATATCATTGTAAAGGGACAGATTGAGGGACGATTTAAACACATGCAAGTACTTTTTAAAAAAACATATTAACAATTTATAATTTGCACCTACGCCATGTTAAATATGGCTTTAGTTTCACTTAAACTCATTCAAGTGCTTCATTGGGGGTTAAAAAAAAAAACAAAACAAAAAAAAACAGGATTTTATACTCACCGTAAAATCTTTTTCTCAGAGTTCATGGACGGACACAGCCTTAATCTTGACATAGTGGGTATTAGCCTTCCTTTAGGAGTGACTAGGCAGAAACTTATAGAAAGGGTTAAACTTATCACACACCCCCTACAGCCCCGCCCAGGGGGCGGGCCCTCTGGGTATAACCCCTCTCTCTGCATCTCGCAGGTCAGTTCGTCAAAAAGTAGTACAAACATAAAAAGGAGGGGTGGGTGCTGTGTCCGTCCATGAACTCAGAATTTTTTTTTACGGCGGGTATAAAATCCTATTTTCTCTTTCGTTCATGGACGGACACAGCCTTAATCTTGACAAAATGAGGGGTGGGAACAGCATAAAATTAACCCCCCCCCCCCAAAACAGAGCTCCTCAACTGAGTTGTAACTCTAAAACAGCCGCCTGCAAAATTTTGCGGCCGGAGAAGCATCCAAAGATGCACTCACATCAACTTGTAAAGTTTAGTGAAAGTGCGAGCGACCAGGTCGCCGCCTTACACACCTGGGAAACAGACACTTGATGTCAGAAAGCTCAAGAGGCACCATTTCCCTGGTCGAATGCATCGTGATAGGGAGGCGCCCGACCCTTTATGGCGTAAGCCTGATCAGGATTTGTCGGATCCACCTCGAAATGGCGGCCGATGAGACCGCTGGGCCCTTCTTGGGTCCAGCCACCGAAACAGTGAGTCTGAACTCCGGAACAGACAAGTATATTCTCGGAGCTCGGACAACGTCCAAGAAACGCCAAGTCGTCTCCTTAGGATTCAACGGATGAGGACACAAGGATGGCAGTACAATGTCTTCCTTGAGATGGAAGGTCGAAATGACCTTAGGAAGAAAAAAGGCTGCGGATGCAGCACCTTGTGGAAGATCAAATAGGGAGCCTTTCATGACAAGGCTGCCAGCTCAGAACCCGTCTAAACTGACGTAACAGCCACCAAAAGGACCACTTTCTGAGAAAGTGTCAACAAGGGAACTTCCCTAATGTTCTCAAACGGTGGTTCTGAGGCACCTAGAGGTCATGTCGTTAAAGCCTCCGAGACCATGTGGAAAGGCACAGCCTGATCGCCCGAAGTTCCAGCACATTGATCGGCAAATAGGAATCCTCTGGAGACCAGCGACCCTGGGTCGACTGAACCCCCCAGACTCCCCCCCCCCCCCCCCCCCCCAACCAGTAAGGCTGGCGTCCGTCGTGATGACTATCCAGTGATAAGGAAGGAATGACTTCCCGGACAGAAGTGCCGATGAGGTCAGCCACCACACAAGGGAGGCCCTGACCAAGTGGCTCACCCCGATTTGATAATCCAGGGATGATCGGCGCTTGTCCCATCTGGACAGAATTTCCTTCGGTAGCACTCGCATGTGAGATTGCGCCTATGGTACCGCCTCGAAAGAGGCCACCATAAGGCCCGGGACTCGCATGCAAAAGCGGAGTGACGACCCTTCTGGGATGTCAACTACCGCGCCGCAGCCCGAAGGGTCTGCAACTTTTCCACAGGGAAGAAAACCTTTGCCTCTGGGGAGTCCAGAATCAATCCCAGATCTACTAGACGTTGAGTCGGTACCATTACTGACTTCTAAATGTTCAGTAGCCACCCAAAGTGTCTGAGGGTCTGACATGTTATAGACACGCTCACCTCCATTTCTGAGGCTGAGGCGGCCCTCAGAAGCAAGTCGTCCAAGTAGCACACGATAGTGATGCCACGTTGTCTTAGGACGAAAATTGGGGCAAGCATCTAGGTGAACACCCTTGGTGCCGATGCCCGGCCAAAGGGGGGAGCCACAATATGATAGTGGTATTCCCCGACCACAAAGCGCAGAAGTCTCTGATGCTTTGGCATATGGGGACCTGTAAATAGGCATCCCTGATGTCCAAGGATGCCAGAAAGTCCCCCGGCTGGAGGGCAGTGACGACAGAGCGAACCGATTCCATCCGGAATCTTGTACCTTCATGAAGCAATTGAGGGCCCTGAGGTCCAGAATTGGGCGAACGCCCTCCTTCTTTGGTACTATGAACAGATTGGAGTAAAACCCCTGAAACCGATCCTGTACTGGGACAGGAATAACCACCCCGCGTTTCAGCAGGTCTTGAACTGCCCCAAATAGGGCTTCCCAACGAGTCGGTTGTGGTTCAGTTGGAGGGAAAAAAAAATCAGTTTGGTGGGCAAGATAGAAGTTCTATCTTGTACCCTGAAGACACTACTTTGCAAACCCACCGGTCGGGGACCTGAGATGTCCACCGGGGTCGCGAATTTGCGATGACGTCCCCCCACCCGAGGGATGGGTGGGGGAAAACCTTTATGTGGACGTAGCTTTGTCTGCAGGTTTGTTGGGTTAGGAAAACCAGGGACGTCTAGGTCCCTGAGCAGGCGCTTTATCGGCCTGTGGGCTTTTACCCGCCATACTGGGCGGACGAAAAAAAAGGCTTGTGTGCGGTAAAGAAGGGCCCTTGCCTACGGTGTGGCTCCTTCCCCTTTTTGGACTGTGGGAGCAGTGTGCCCTTACCTCCTGTAGCATCTTTAATTATGTCATCCAGGGGAGTTCCAAAAAGTCTGTCGCCCTTAAAGGGCAAGTCCATCAGGGCTTTCTTGGAAGATTGGTTGGCGGACCAAATCTTAACCAAAGTAGACGGCGTAATGCCACCGCCTGACCAGAAGCTCTGGCCAGCAGAGGAATAGTGTCCAAGGCCGATTCACAAATGAATTTTAGGCCTTGTACTAGTAGGTCAGCTAGGGCTACCTCGTTCGAGGAAGCCTGACGCTTGTAACCCATTGAGCAGCATCTTTGCCCCTTCCGTGAGTGCCTGAGACACCAGGGCCCCAACTATGGTTGGGCATACCGTCAAACACACTGCCGTGTACCGGTTGCGGGTGATCGCCTCAGCCTTCTCGTCCGCAGGGTCGTTGAAGGCGGGAGCCCCCTCCACTGGTATAGTGGAGCTTGTTTAATCTGGACACAGGAGGGTCCACTATCGGGGACGAGGTCCATCTTTTCAAGGAACTCTCTTCAAGAGGGTTCTTGGTCCGCATCCTCAGATACCTCAGAGCCAGGGTCATGAGCGCTAGCTGGACCCAGCCCAGCATCTGAGTTGTCCCCAGCAGATGGCGGAGGGAGCGCTTTCTAGCCCCCGTTCTTCCACGCGCTGCTTCCACCTTGGCAATGAAGGCATCTAGGATTGCCGCATAGCGTCCACCGATAAATCGGGTGCAGGGGCATCAATTGCCAAAAAAAATTCTGTTTCTGACGTCATGCTGCCCACGCCCTTGACACAGGGAGTCCAAGCAAGGTGCGACAACCCACCCTCCTAACTGCAGAATAGATGAGGGGTTTCCCCCCCAGAGGACTTTCCAACCCAGAACCAGTAGTGCAGTGCCGTCTTAGCTGAGCTGCTTCTTGTCTGCTGAATCTAGCAGAGCTACGGTCTGTCGGTCTGCTGAAATGGCTGCAATTATTATAAGGCTGCTGTCTTTAATCAGCTTTTGTTTACTAGTCAGCGTGTCTGTCTGGCTGCTGATTTATAAAGATGGCCGCCACTCAGGCGCTAGAGGTCAACCACACTGAGGCCCCAAAAGCATGTCAGCCAGTGTTATCTATGTAGGTTTAGGCTACAAAAAAATGGCCGCCGAGCGGGATGCTAGAGGCCCCAGCTTCAAGGTAAGGCTGCCGGAAACGTAACCGTTTAAGCGCCGTCCTTGGGGCGCACAGCGCAGGCCGCTGAGCGGCCAATAGACGAGGTTCCACCCCCTTGGGCGCCGAGTGTGTAACACCTCTAGAACGCTGGGCGGCTACAAGAAAATGGCCACCGTAGGTAAACCTGTAGACCCCAAAAGTATGGCCGCCGAACGCCAAGTAGAGGCCAAATACAGTGCGGCTACAAGAAAATGGCTGCAAAGTATACAAACAATCCAGCATGTGGTCACAGGAATACTGGTCGCCGGACACACAGTAGCAGAATCTCTTATGCAGCTCCGAACGCCCTCCTTCTCTTCATTGCAGGAGGGAAAGCAGCAGCTGACAGTATGGACACAAGTATGCAATCTCTATGCACTTATACATTTATCTTGGTTCCCAGGTGGAGCTCCCCAGGGGAACCCCCACCTCAGCAGTCTAGGGAGGAGGGAAGGGGAAGGAGGGGAGAAGGGAATATGGAGCCCTTTACTCACCTCTCCAGGGATGCCCAGCTCTGTCTTCTTGCCGGAGCAAGGTAGTAACTACTTACCCTCCTTTGGATTTATGCTGGAGCATACATCCAACGCATGGTGACGGAGGTGACGGTCGGCCAGGCTACTGCGACTCGGCCCTGCAGACCGGTCCTTGTGCAAGCCCTGGAGCATATAGCTCACCGGCCACCTGTAGAGCGACAGGCATGTCGTGGACGACCCAACGCGCAGCTAAGGTTGGCGCACGCTTGATGGCCGAAACTGGGATGAATACAAGGATCTGAGTTCTAGCCTGTCGCCCAGTCAGCAGTTGATCGAAGATAGCAGGAAAAAAATAAAAATAATAATTCAAAACATAATTTGAACCAACAGCCTCCAAGCCTATGGAAAAGAAATTGGAAGCAACTGCGCTAATAAAATTCTAATGTGATGAAATAGTGCTCCTAAAGAGTACTGGTCTGAAAAAAGCTGCACCTTACTGTGTACGGTGAAACAGTAAAAACATAAGAAAAAATAACAAGATGCGCTAAATATAAACAAAGTATAACAACATGTCACAAATAAATGTCCATAGGTGAAAGTGGAAAAAAAGAAGTAATATTTGATGAAGAAGAAGTCCTTTAAGAAACGGCAAAGTTTCTATCCACCCATAAGTGAAAATCAAAAGGAATGAGCCAATTAATCCACAGAAGAGTCCAAGGATAAGAGGTAACTATCCCAGAGTAGTGATCCACCACCAAGAGCAAACGTAGCCTCTTACCGGATAACCGGCGGTCTCTTAACTAAAAGAAGACCCCAGAAAGCATGATAGTAGATGAACCTTTGGAGATCAAATCGCAGGTGGGCTGAGCTGGAAGACAGTCTTTATCCCGTTCCAATGTTTACGAACTCGATCAACAGGTCACATGAAAAGATATATAGGGACCGCAATAGTGTGATACCATAAACGTATTTATTTTAAAAGAAGTCAAAAACACACTTACATTAAAATAATGATAAAAGGGCATGTCAATTGGAGCTCCGGCCGGAAGCTGACCAAAAAACCCGTTCAGTAATGAAGAAGTCGTGCAAGTATGCGGGGGGTAATCCGATGCAGCACTCGTTCCGGAACGAGTGCTGCATCGGATTACCCCCCGCATACTTGCACGACTTCTTCATTACTGAACGGGTTTTTTGGTCAGCTTCCGGCCGGAGCTCCAATTGACATGCCCTTTTATCATTATTTTAATGTAAGTGTGTTTTTGACTTCTTTTAAAATAAATACGTTTATGGTATCACACTATTGCGGTCCCTATATATCTTTTCATGTGACCTGTTGATCGAGTTCGTAAACATTGGAACGGGATAAAGACTGTCTTCCAGCTCAGCCCACCTGCGATTTGATCTCCAAAGGTTCATCTACTATCATGCTTTCTGGGGTCTTCTTTTAGTTAAGAGACCGCCGGTTATCCGGTAAGAGGCTACGTTTGCTCTTGGTGGTGGATCACTACTCTGGGATAGTTACCTCTTATCCTTGGACTCTTCTGTGGATTAATTGGCTCATTCCTTTTGATTTTCACTTATGGGTGGATAGAAACTTTGCCGTTTCTTAAAGGACTTCTTCTTCATCAAATATTACTTCTTTTTTTCCACTTTCACCTATGGACATTTATTTGTGACATGTTGTTATACTTTGTTTATATTTAGCGCATCTTGTTATTTTTTCTCCAAGCCTATGGGCCTGAAGGGAGCCATGTCTTCTAAACTAGGCAAAAAAAAAAAAAACGACCTGCGAGATGCAGAGAGAGGGGTTATACCCAGAGGGCCCGTCCCCTGGGCGGGGCTGTAGGGTGTGTATGATAAGTTTAACCCTTTCTATAAGTTTCTGCCTAGTCACTCCTAAAGGAAGGCTAATACCCACTATGTCAAGATTAAGGCTGTGTCCGTCCATGAACGAAAGAGAAAATACTATGTAGCCATTAGACTAAACTAGAATTAGATTAGAACAGATTATCAGACCAAAGCTCTCCTGCAGTTCAACGTGCTCCAAGGAGCATTGCTCTCGCTCACCAAGCAGCACTGTTGATTACACAGTGTTCAGGGGAAGAGCTGGGCTTCTTAAAGCGTATTAAAAGGTAAAATTGTTTAATCTTCACATTGTATGTCAATTATTTCTAGTCTACTCTTATTAATCTGGACAAACTTGAAGTCTGTCAACTTTGCTTTTTGAAGATCCCCACACATTTACCTCCTTGAATACTGTGGCACGTATTCGCTATGCCCTGCCAGTAGGCACTGCTGTGTCACAGAGCCTGCCTTGTGAACAGAGGTGCTGAGAGGAGGAGTTTTAAGAGGCGGAGTCAGAACAAGAATCACTGATTGCAGGCAGAAAGGTACCATTGGAAATGTAGTTCTTAGATAATGAAAGTAAACAGCAGAGAATCTGTAAAGGGTGCTATAAAATGCAGGGAATCCAGGAAGTTGCGGAAAGATGACCAGCAGACCTCACAACATGAAAGGAGTTTATTCAAACAAGCCTATATTAGATTGTCTAAAATAGACATCACTAAATGGCAGACCATGGGCCAAGTCCAGGCTGAGTCAATGTTCCGTCCGGCCCCATTGTGGTCTCTCCCTTTAGGAACTGCTTCCCCCCCCCCCCCCCCTCAGCCGCTGCTCCCTGCTAGCTCTGTTTTTACAGAGCAGACATCAAAAAAGAGCAGCGCAGAGATGCACAGAGGGCAGGGGCTGGCCCTGTGAACTGAATGCTTTCTGTAATTCAGGGCGGTTCTAGCAACCAGTTAACTGGGGCAGGTCCCACCCTCCGTCCATCCCTTTTGCTGCACTTCCAATGTCAGCTGCTGTGCCCTGTGTAAGGTAGGACAGGGAAGCTTGGCACTGTTATTGTTATCAAGGACGGCGGAAGCCGGGCATGATGTAAAGGGGCAAGGATCAGAAACTGTAGTATGAAGGAGGATGGGTAATATAAAAGGGAGGCAGGGCGAGAATGTGAAGGAAGCGCTATGAAGGGGGATGGGATTCTACAAATGAGAACAGAAATGTGAAGAAGTTTCTGGGAAAAGTGGTGTGTGTGTGGGTTCTGAAAAAAGGGGGCGATAACAGGAATGTGAAAGGGGGGGGCACTGGGGGCTACAATGTGTGAAGAAGGTGCTATAAAATGGGTGACAATTATGTGATGGGGGCTGCTATAAAAAAGTGAGCAAGAACAGGAATGTGAAAGGGGTGCTATAAAGGGGGGCGAGGACAGTTATGCGTTTGGGGGGTGCTTATAGCCCTGGGTAAGGACTGCAATGTGAAGGGGGGCTGGGGACTGCAATGTGAAGGGGGGCTGGGGACTATTAAGGGGGCGAGGATAGGAATGTGAAGGGCGGGATGATATGAAGGGGGCTGGGAACTGCAATTTCAAGTAGGGGGTAAAATAAAAGGGGGCCACAAACAAGAATGTGAAGGAGGGCTGGAGATGATGTGAAGGGGGACTGAGAACATCTGAGGCTAGGTTCACATTATTGCGTACAGCGTGTAGGAACCATTTATTTAAGTGGGCTGCCTTATAAATATAAAAAAAAAAAAGAGTTTATGGACTTTTTTTTTTCTGTACAATTGCGCCGTACCAAGCTACATGGTACTGTGGCACCATGCGGTGTGGCACTCGCAAAAATGGCCCCCGTTTGCCATTGCGAGTCAAACATACAATTCGGTCCTCGGCTGGAAGAAAATTTGACTTACTGGACTTTCATGAATTTTAATACAATACCCCTGGTCTAAAATAATTATTGCTTGTATTGCTATTACAATGCTGCTGTGGCCATAAAACTAATTTAACACTCCATTCCCACTGAATGCGGCTTTAAAAATCACGCTACTTTAGAGTGATTTCAAAGCCACCAGTCAGTACAATTTCATGTGTGACTTGCCGACATCTGCGTGACTTCATGCACAGATGTCTAAGCAAGTCGCACATGAAATCGACAAAGAATAGTGCCGAAACCTTTCAAACTGGGGCAAGTTGTAGTCACACCAGTTTGAACAGTTCCATAGACTTAGGGTGCGACTTGTCATGCGATATTACACGACAAGTCGCATCGGTGTGAATAGGGGCTTAATGCAAGTCTGTCAGTGTTAAAAAAAAGGCACAATTAATATTGTATATGCAACTGTACTGCATTACTGTAATAGAATGAAAAAGGTTTAATTGAGCTTTAAAATAACAGATTTGTTTAGGAATTCCTTGATGTTAAGGTGTAAATGAAAAACACAATGTTAAAGCTAGGAAAAAATAAATAAAAAATTAACTGAGTGTATCTTCAGCACACTGATATCAGTGCTAGACAAAACTTCCATGTAGCCATTGCAATATAGGGGCTTCAACGAGCAAAGGCAGTGTGCTTTTTAACATCAGTTTTAGATGCTTCCGCTACTATTCAATTTACTGTACTTGCATTTGTCCTTCTGATATGCATTTAACCTGTTTAACCTTACTCATTGACTTATACAGAGGGAAGAGCAATTCTCATGAAAAAAAAAAAGCATTTCGACAACATGCCCCAAGTACAGCTTTACCAAGATTCTTAATTTTTTTCTGCCATATACTCAATATATGGAACATCATATTGCTATGCCTGGCCTCTACTGTTGGTTACTATATACAAATACTATATACAAATGTATAGCTTAGGGTTTTACATTACATGCGCTGCTTTATATAATATTTATCCATTTTCACATACTTACACAATTTCTGAAAGTCGTATGTGCCATGGCAGAAAACCTAGTGTGCTGTTTATATGGCCAAATTTTAATATTAAGTCAGGGTCTGGGAAATTGTGTGTACCTACAAAAGAAAAGAAAACAAATATATATATATATAAAATGTCATGTTATAAACAGTAGAAATATATTCCCCCCCCCCAACTTGGATTTAAAATACAAGTCTGCTGACCCACTGAAAACGGTCTTTTCATTGTTTAACCACTTAAAACCCGGACCAAAATGCAGCTAAAGGACCCGGCCAGGTTTTGCGATTCGACACTGCGTCGCTTTAACAGACAATTGCGCGGTGGTGCGACGTGGTTCCCAAACAAAATTGGCATCCTTTTTTCCCCACAAATAGAGCTTTCTTTTGGTGGTATTTGATCACCTCTGCGGTTTTTATTTTTTGCACTATAAACAAAAATAGAGACAACTTTGAAAAAAAATGAATATTTTTTACTTTTTGCTATAATAAATATCCCCCAAAAATATATAAAAAAAATATTTGTTTTCCTCAGTTTAGGCCGATACGTATTCTTCTACCTATTTTTGGTAAAAAAAAAGAAAAAAAAAAAAAAAAAAATCGCAATAAGCGTTTATCGGTTGGTTTGCGCAAAATGTATAGCGTTTACAAAATAGGGGATTGTTTTATTGCATTTTTATAATTTTTTTTTTTTTTTACTACTACGATTTTTTTTCGTGACTGCCACATTATGGCGGACAATTTTGACACATTTTTGGGACCATTGTCATTTTCACAGCAAAAAATGCATTTAAAATGCATTGTTTATTGTGAAAATGACAGTTGCAGTTTGGGAGTTAACCACAGGGGGCGCTGATGTGGTTATGTGTGACCTCGTGTGTTTACAACTGTAGGGGGGTGTGGCTGTAGGTGTGACGTCATTGATTATGTATCCCTATAAAAGGGATCACACGATCGATGACGTCGCCACAGTGAAGAACGGGGAAGCTGTGTTTACACACGGCTCTTCCCGTTCTTCAGCTCCGGGGACCAATCGCGACTCCAGCGGCGATCGGGTCCTGCGGTCCTGGTGCGTCGGACCAGGTCGCGGGCGAGCACCCGACGGCTGGACAATAGCACAGCACGTACCTGTACGTGCATGTGCCCAGCCGTGCCATTCTGACGACGTAAATGTGCAGGAGGCGGTCCTTAAGTGGTTAAGAACATAAATGAAACATCAACATTTTCTTTCCCCAACATGTTATTGAAAGATGACTCCCTCCAAAAAATGAATCCAAACCCAATATTTCCCATGCACACGTTCATGGAAATGGCTGTAGTGATGCTGGGTGCTGTAATGGCCACTGGCTGGACAATTAGGGTGAAGAAATGTTATCAGCACACCAAGGATTCCTTGAAAGGGTCCAAAGCCTTATTCACATGGTCATACGGAACACATGGCAATGTTTCAGAGCCACGCAGGGCCCTTCATAACTTGCCTGACAAAGGGGCCCCGAGTAGCTCCAAAACATTGCCATATGTGTTCCGTGTGACCATGTGAATAAAGATTTGGACCCTTCCAAGGATTCCTTGGTGTGCGGATGACATTTCTTCACTACAAAAAATGAAGGCCCAGATGCCAGAGTTTCCTTACCATTTAAGCAAGGATTACGCTGTGATAATGTAAGCCAGCTAACCAATCAGTAGATCAAATAAATTAGGAGATCAACTTTGTAATTATCCAATGTAAAGCAATCAAACTAATGAGCTTATTAACTTAACCTATATTTTAGAACTAGAACAACCCATTATACTTCGCACAGCAGCACGGGGAAAAAGAACAATTATTACTTCTTAATAGATGATCAAGCGATTCAACATCCAAGTCTGATGGTCTCTTGTCTTTCTCGGCTACAAGTTGACAAAAATTCTGTGCAGCTTTCACAATATTTGTCTTCCCATCCTCTGGAGATAGCACCTTTAACACGGGTAAATGGCGAATCACTGTATAGAGAACACGGATTTAATAAATTAAAGAAATGATGATCTAAGCTTAGCTCCAGAAAACCAACATCCATATATGTGGCTTTATATGTAGCAATCTAGGGCGATTTCACATTTGCTGGCTATACATACATTTTGATCTACAAACAATGTTTTCATCATTCCTACCAGGTAGCCAAAACATATCAAATCAATAATTTCTTTGTTGTGTATATCAAGCTATAAAAAACATTTGGTTGCATTAAAATATTTTTATTACTATGGAATTATGTATATGTCCAACTACATTTAGGGAGGGAAGCATTTTAAACAAGTGCGTCAAACCAATTAATTCACAATAAGGACTCACAGTTGCCAACTCACAAAAATAAAATATCTGTACTGGGAAAAGTTATTTACCCACTTGTTGACTGGGGCAAGTTTTTTACTTTTTTCACATTAAAATTTGCATTTTTTTGCTAGAAGTTAGCCCCAACGAGCATTTTATTATTTATAATTATATATTTTCTTAGTTGCAATTTTTTTTCACCCCTGGGAAAAATACATTAATTGTGCGCACACACAATACAGTGTAACCATACTGTTCCAGGAGAATGGTTGTAATCCAAAGCACTCGCATATCAAAGCGAGGTTCCCCATAGACGTCAATGGAAACGAAAATAATTTGTTCCGCATTGACTTCAATGGCATGCAATACCGCATGTGGCTAGAGGTGGTGGGCGCCGGAGAGCCTCGGAAATGCTCAGGGACAGCTCGGCTGACCTCAAACACCCACGAACAGAGTATTTCAGCTCCGAACCGCTATGAGGCACCGGCGCCCCTGCACCTCTGGCCAAATGTGGTACTGCACCACCCCATTAGCTTTAAGTCTGC